>NC_049981.1:26550198-26635647 GCF_000003815.2 Branchiostoma floridae
TGTAGAAGAACCGATAGACACCCTTTATAGTACTCACAGGACGACGTTATCCGTCACGTGATCACACGCCCTTCCCCAGTGCCACGACATCGAATAGTGCACCTTAAGATGCCCTTTGGGTTAGAGAGAAACATAAGTTTATATCTACTTAAATCATTGTAAGGGACCTGACGATATTTATCGGGGGGGGAGGGCTGGTGCATAGGTGGGGGGGGCCAATGAAAAATTTTTTGAGCCGAGGGGGGGGCCATTGAAAAATTTTTTGAGTCGAGGGGGGGGCCATTGAAAAAAAATTGCCTGAGGGGCCTTGATAAATACTACCAAAATGTGCCCCTGAAATGCAGGAAATGAAGTTTCAGATGGTCAAGATTTCAATTTTTCTCTGGACGTCCCTTGCGACGGCTTGCGCCTCTGGCGCACACAACACTTCGGCGCTCGTCGCCATCAAAAGTCTCTTCCTCTGACAGAAAATTGTCATTACATTTAGCATAGTCTACCAGCGAAGTTTATCCCTCAAAATGAAGAAAATCGTGTCTCAGAGGGTCCAAACTTCATCATTTGAATGACATTTCTCCAGACCTACCTTGCGACGGCTCGTGCCATGCCCGGCGCTCGAAATTGTGGAAATACGTTGGGGGCGTCGTCGCCCTCAAAACCATGTGAAGTTCTAATAGAAAGGCTATTAAACTTAAAGCTTAGTCTGCCAGCAAATTTTGCCCATCAAGATTTAGGAAAGACCGTTTCAGATAGTCAAGATTTCCAAATTTTCCCGGTGGAGCATGCCCCCGGACCCCCAAGGATTACGTTGATATAGTTCGCCCTCCCCATACTGAGAAATTTTCTGCAGCCGCCTCTGTCGTGTGATTCCATGTTCGCACGAAGTTTAAGAAAACTATAGAAACTAAAATTGGTATAAATATCAATCCTGCGTGCATCTGTTCTTTGTATACAAAGGTTCACGGACGGCAACGGGATAAAACATTACGATGTTTACTTTCGTGACAGCGGGCTCTCTGCTGCATATGACGTCATGGTGGCGCGAATTTTTTTTGGCAAGTTTGTAGGTTGCAATTGGCCGAAATAACTCCCGTTTTGGAAAGATTGAAGCAGTCTTGAAGCGGTTTTCGAAACGATATCGCTAAAATGTACCCAAGTCTCTTCCATCTACAACATTAATTTGTTTTCTTTTGTGTAAATTTCGTACATGTGTGGTGGAAAAGATCGCCGAAGTTGGATTACCGCGCCGCCCCTCCCCGCCTGCTTTTCTCTTTGTTGATGTGGACGCACAAAATCAAATTTTTTTGCCTCACAGAATGCGGGAAATTTCGTTTTAGAGGGTCAAAAATATCAAAATTTCCCGGGTAGCATGCCCCTAACCCCCGAGACCGGTCGGGCCTTCGGCCCTCCGATCCCTGGACGGCCTTTAACAGCTAGCCGTCGGTCTGGCGGAAACGTTCAGTTTCGTGATCTTGCGTATTAAACGTTACCAGAGACTTTTTTCACGTAGATTGGAGAAGTGATATCAGACAAGGTAAGTCTTATAACCGTTGCAGCGTGAGTGTAACAACATCAAGTCAAGTGCTACATGAAAACTCGGCTGTTGTAAAACTTTGGGAGATAACATATGCCCCAGCAGGACTCCAACGTGCGTAATTTGTTGACGCGCGGGTCTTGACACCCCGGGCCGATCGTCGTCACGTTCAAACAACGCTACCGCTATTGTTATTGCTATATTATTTAATGACAGACTGTGTGTAATGGAAAAGGTAAGGAAAAATTGGAGGGGGGGGCCATTGAAAAATTTTTTGGGGCGAGGGGGGGGCCATTGAAAAATTTTTGGGGGCAGGGGGGGGCCATTGAAAAATTTTTTACCAGACCTATTTTGCACCAGCCCCCTCCCCCCAGTAAATAACGTCAGGTCCCTAAGACCAAACTTACTTTACTTGAATGGCTGACGTTTTCATCTTTTTCAAAAGGAAGTCATGTTTCATACCATTTTCTGAGTAACTTTATTCAAAAGGTGTTCAGAAACCAAGTTGTGACTTCTCCCTACCGGTTGTCTGCTTCCTGGCCTCAGCTCGGATGTTGTCCAAGTTTTGAAGGTAGTCCGTCTTCTCCAGTGGCGTGCCACACTTGACGTGAGAAAACGCTTCGTTGTTGGTAGCCACGCCCACAAACTTCTCCTGATTGCCTTCGTGGGGAAACGATTTGTTTGCTAGGTTAAATGGTATTCAAAATCTACATAACTTGCATTTTAAAGTTGTTTGTTGAGAAACAATCGCCATGAACTTGAATTAAAGACTCATTCTAAAAGGTTGATCTTAATCATACTGCATGAAAAAGTATCCAAATCCACCTGAGAACAA
This sequence comes from Branchiostoma floridae, assembly GCF_000003815.2. NCBI lineage: Eukaryota > Metazoa > Chordata > Leptocardii > Amphioxiformes > Branchiostomatidae > Branchiostoma > Branchiostoma floridae. Next base: position 26,552,565 of record NC_049981.1, read on the forward strand.
ATTTCTATTCCGTGTTGTACCACGTCACGTGTCATTGTACCACATCACACCACATACCTGCACACACATCTCTGTACCACACCACTATACCAGCGCACACGGTCGCTTGTACCACATACATGCACACACATCTCTGTACCACACTACATACCTGCACACACATCTCTGTACCACACCACATACCAGCACACACACCTCTGTACCACACCACATACCTGCACACACATCTCTGTACCACACAACATACCTGCACACACATCTCTGTACCACACCACATACCTGCGCACACGTCGTTGTACCACACCACATACCTGCACACACATCTCTGTACCACACCACATACCTGCACACACGTCGTTGTACCACACCACATACCTGCACACACGTCGTTGTACCACACCACATACCTGCGCACACGTCGTTGTACCACACCACGTGCTTGACCAGTAGCTGCTCGGACACTGCGAGGTCACTCACGGCATAGAGCGCGTACACCTGTGGCAGAACGTTATAAGACACTTCGGTTTTCTTCCAACCGAGCATCTCTGAATTCTTGGTTCTATGTTTGACAGTTTCTATGTTTGGGAACCACGCCATGTAGATTTCTAAGACATATGGGCTACGTTGGAGTTGTTTAAAGAATATTCGAGACAAGATCTTTACGTCTACTGTCGTGTCTCACCTGCAATCCGGGAACCTGATGATACCCATCCCGCAAGGTGGCCTTGATCAGCTGCACCCCGTCAGTCATGCAGTCGTCACTGTTGTACCCGGCTTCCAACAGGCGATGGAGACCAGCCAAGAAGATTGTACTGATTTCTCTACCTAAAGGAAAGGAAAAGTAACATCATTCTCAATGGTTCCGATACATATAATGGACGTTGAATGAGGTTGAATCCTTAACTGCAAAGAACAGACTACATAGGTTTTTATCAGTCTGTATCATTCCTGTTAAATACATTTACAGGAGGGGTCAGGGGTCAGGGAGGAGTCCTGTCTCCGTACCTATTCCTGCTCTTCATGAGCACACGCTCCACCGTGTATAACGACACAATGGATGTTGGATATGCCGATGACGTTTCTCTGTCGAGGACTATTCCTGTGCCTTTAGCCGATCAGGATACAACTGTGGAAGAGGAGTCTACTCATCTTAACTCCTGGGCAGAAGACAACAGGATGACGCTGAACGGTGGGAAGAGTTTACTTCTCCAGATCTGCTTCAGCAAATCTGCTCCGATTCCACCTATGATCACACTTCCATTTCCGTCCGTTGACTGTGCCAAGGGACTAGGTTTCTACATGGACAAGAACCCCACCTTCGACGAACAGATCTCTGCAATGATCAGTAAAGCATCGCGTAGACTACATTATCTGCGTCTGTTGACGAAGCAAGGTACCAGTGTAACGGACGTGATACAGATATACCTGTCACTTGTACGTCCAGTACTTGAGTATGGCCATGTGATACTGGTCGGGTGCAGTAAGGAGCAGGAACTGGCCATCGAGAGGGTACAGCGCCGGGCCCTGCGCATCATCTCCCTTGGAGGTAGACGCAGTGTGCCCGACTTGCCAACACTGAAGGTCAGACGGGAGGAGGCAGCGGTACAACTGTTTGAACGCATGCTCAGGGAAGACCACCCCCTGCATGACATGGTTCCACCCACAAGAACAGGGGCCACGGGACGCACACTTAGAAACTCTAGGACAATCAGTTTACCAAAAGCCCGTACTAAGAGACTCAGCAAGTCCTTCCTCCATAGCGCCATCCGTCTATACAACAAGAAGGTTACACAGTAGTGCTATTAACACTTGTTGTTAGCCATTACCTGTACTTCTTGTAACTCGGTACCGTTTTCCAATACGTTGATTTTAATCTATTATGTATGTTATACACATGTTAACTGGAATCTACAAGTCGTTGTTTGTATGCAGCTATTGTTATTATGTGTTTTGTGTGGCTTTGGTAAGCCTGACGTGTGTAATATTAAAGGTCAAAATTCGGGTGAATGTGTGTTTGCCCGCGAGAACATTGAACATTGAAGGAGTTTATCCAATACCGTAGTTCTATATTACAAGTATACTCAGAATGCGGCATTGTCACAAACGTTGTAGAGTGCATTAGCCCCATCTGGTGAGTTATTGATGATCTGCAGGATATTGATGCGATTTTGCACCGTTTGTCATGTCTAGTTCTTTCTGTCCTTTCGTATTCGCTTGAGTCTTTTGAATATTTTGATTTGGAAATTTGGTGATAATGCAAAAAATACCACTCTTACCTGGTGCGTTACAGGTGTTCCATAGCCACCGCCTTTTCTCAGGTGTGTTCCAGGAGTGCGTGAAGCAGGGGTTGTTGTTCATGGACGGGTTTGTCCAGGACAGGAAGTCTGTCTCGGTGCAGCCCGGCACACCCGGGTCGTACCCATCCGCCCAGACGTACATGGCGTACTGCTGCCGCTCTCCAGCAGACATGGACAGTACAGAAAGGAGAAATATCCATGTCACAGAACCACAGGTCTGCAGAGGAGAATGATGATGAGAATATGCGCAAATTAGTGAATGATTCTCACCCACTAGCTTAAAGGTTTATCTGTGTTGGTAGACATTATTTATGTATTTCCCATACGTCACAGAAGGGATGAATTGTTCATGCCTTGATAACGAACGGTCTGGCGTTGGACAGTCGAAAAGTATGATAAGTCGACTTTGTGATGGAAATTATAATTCAACTTTGATACATAATTTTCAAACCTATTTGGATTCAATCATAGCTGACAAATATAGCTATCATATGTCACTATAGTTATTTTGTTATCCAATAAAGCGATCTCTGTAAGATGGTTATCGATCAAATTGACGATGGTACCTGCCTGTGATTATGAAAACATGAGTCCAGCGTTCCTATTGTCCCGTGTGTTACTACCGATGACGCCCGGTAAAGGCATCAGCGATTCCCCTGAAGGTGTCTGGTCCTTGTAAGACTGAATTTTGGCACCCCACCAAACCGGCTCTTAACGCACGCAATCTGCCGGGCACACTAAGACCACTGAGATAAGCACAGATTCGTGCGACGTGTTTGGGGTACGATATTGCAGGTGGGGAGTGTAAACATGTGTGTTTAAAAAGGTAGAATAGCCCTGAGCCCACTGGTTGCAAACTATTCCACGGTGCCAGCTCGAACCAACCGGACACAAATACCGTATCCAGTACAGCTGGACCATATTCATCATTAAGAATGAGTGTAAATATTGAACGACAAGTTAACAATAGTGTTCTAGCTCAGTTTAGCTCACACTTTCCAGTGGTTGGTCAAAATAACTAACAGTGGCGACTGTTACAGGGCTTCTCTTACTTGCGGTCAACTTGATACATACAAGCTAATAATCATTGTATAAGACATGCAAGAAAGTTAGAAACGCCGTTGAACAATCGCTACGGCTTTCAAAGAACGACAGGTGTATAGCGGCATCGGCGTCATGTAACTTGACCCCTTATTTTTACTACTCACCATTCTGATGCAGGTAGGCTTCGTATCAGCAGTTGAATTCGAGCTTCGAAGCCAGAAAACTCCTCTAGCAAGAACTTGTTTCGATGTGAAACACACAGAAGTTTTCGCAGAGCCTTCTAACAGGGGGAAAATTTCTCGCGCCGTGGAAGAACAAAGTTTCAGCTACCTTCTGTCGGACTTAATTAAGGATAAAACAGGTTGGTTACGTACGTGGCAGGTTGGAAAACAGGTCTAACCAACGGACTTTGTAACTCTGGTCACGTATCGCACTCGCGGGCTGTCTGGAATAACAAAGTCCGTGTTCTGATATTTGCATAAAAGGGGAACAGCATCTTTATACGTAACAAGTTTGGTGAGTTTTTTGGCTGAGAGTGCTAACAGCTTTTACACAGGGTAGATCACATGGCCCATGTCACGTAGTCTTGGCGTGGTAACGTTAAATTATACGTGAATAAAGGGTCCTTAGCCAGGAAAACCTCAGTAGTGAAGTTAAACTAAGATTATATTATATCAGGACTGTACAAAGCCGATGAGTATTTTCGACTGTACGATTTGCCGCTGAACTAATAGAATAAAGAGAGACAAATCCTCGAAATGTGGTCGGTTTAAGTGATGCCATGCATACCAGAGCCGCTGTTGCAGTGTCAGTCCTGGCCGCTCGAGAGAGGATTTTACCAATCGACGGTAAACTGGGCACCTTTGTCATTACAGTCACTTTAATTAGATTAAGTTACTGATAGCTGTTTTAAGTGCGTCAATCCTGCTAACAGCTGCGGTGCCTATACCATTTGTATGACACGCGGTAACCACGTTTCCTCGGAGACCAAGGAGCTTTGATGAAAGTTCCTTGAGAGACTACGACCCAAGAGCGACCAAAATTCTGACACGGACTCTCAGCGAATTTACGTAAACCGCATGTTGATGATACGTACTTTTCCATTTTCCCGCCCAGGTGACCATGGACCCAGACAAGACATGGATCTCTGATACATATTCTGTCCACGTCCCAACTTACATTGCTTAATACCTGTTGGTACACTGGCGAATCCATCGCTTTATAACAAGTTCGCTGGGCTATAGGTAAAGTTTTAGAGGCGTTGACCAAGGCCGATTTTGCTTACGTGTGGTCAGTAGATGCTCTATAGAGTGTGAAGTGCAAAAGAAATTGCGAGGATATGAGTTTATGGCTTGCATCCAGTTTGGAAAGGTTAAAAGGCGAGATAGTGAGATACGCAAGCGGTGGAACACATGCACCGATCATGAGAATACATGTTTGCTTATCAAGGGAAGAGGAGGAGGTCAAAATAATATGTCATTTGTCTATCGTTGACAAAAGACAACATTTCTGCTACATATCAACACTGCCAGATGTAGTCTATCCTAAACACAGCTTAAGTTGTTTCAGCGGCGACTTTGAGGATTTATGTGCACGGCAGTTGTGACCCGTTGACCTCGGGGGATAATCAGGGCGCGGGCCTTCGGCTTCAATCCCGTGACCCAAGGTCGCAAACGAAACACTTGTTCAAACAGCTTCCCGGAGAGGGAGGTTCCATGTTGACGTCTGCGGCGGGTCGGCGACATTCCCCGGTGTTATCGGCACGCCTCGGCATGTTGGGAACGGTCGGTACGTGGGGAGTAGTACCACAGGAGAGTGGTGTATAGGAACGTGTCAGTGACGAATGCAGGGCAGTAAACCACAAACTGAGGATCAAGGTAACTCAAGAAGGCACACCGGTCTGGAAATAAGGTACGTTAGAGAATTAAACGATAGCTAAAATCGCTTCCTATTCTTCCTAGATAGAAAGGAAATGATACATTCAAATGATCCGGTACAAAAACTGTAATGTATTTGACAATCGGGGCCACTCCAAATAGCCTATGCTGCTTCGTAACTATGATAATGAAATTCAACTAATGTGCTTTTGAAGGTGTTACCAAGTCGGCCGTGTACTGTTTCTTGTGGCGTTTTCGTCTCCGGTGATATTCAGGTCATATTTAACAACAAACACACCCTGCAAAAGCTATCGATGAATTTCTATTGGATGCGCAAAGATGAAACTGTTAGTTCATGGTAACAAAAAGAATAGACTTGAGAAGACGATTCACAATTTGTTCACGACATCCATGACAAGTCGTGAATTGTACATCTACGGCAACGATCGAAGGCAATACTGAAGGAACTGCAAAAGCAATGGGCAAGATTAGACTAAGCTCCATTGCAATTCAAATCTATGCCAACTAAAATGCAACTTCCAATCACTACGTCAACACAATTTTGAAAAATGCGAACCTTTGCAGAAATACATTTAAAGTGAATTTGGAGATTCAGGTCGATTATAATTACAATCATCTATGGGCGTAATAAGAAATAACGAATTACTAGTATAGCTTAGGTGAAAACACATTGTACCTATGATTAAAGTTCAAAGTTTATACCACCTTACCTGACTTGATCGCAATGATCACTATGTCTTAGCTGCAGTTCAGCATGGAAAGGAGATCTGCGAATCATTGTGTAGGCAACATGGAAAAGCTATCAGCACTGATCGTGGTCTGGATACAAAGACCCTATTTGTTACATGTATAGAAGTCATAATGTAGTAGGTTTTGATACATATTGTATACGCAAGATCACGTGCACTCAACGAGTATGGATGTAATTTGGTTTCATGGGGTTAGGTAAGCATGTGAAGTAAGGTGTTCAGATGTAGGCTTGTCCCAACCCAACAAGAAGTTTTCCGCGGCCACTAGCTGACACTCATTTAGAAGTCAGCCTTTTCTAGTCTTGAGCTCTCCTCACTCAAACCCTCTCCGTGGTCTCCTTGATGACAACCCCAGTGAGAGTGATTCTAGCATCTCAAAGCGGACATGTTTCGGTGTATCGGAGCAACGGGCCGCCCCGAGGCTTGACCTGCTGGCCTACGGGCACGCTCTGTCGCGCAGCAAAGGTTACTCGGGCAGCCAAGGGTGAGCGGGAATCCCTACCCGGGAGTTACATGGTGGATAAGAGGGCAGATGACACAGCAAGGTCTGGCCAAAGGGTACTATGGTAAGACACACTGGAAGAGCACCTCATAAAGGTACTAGAACACATTTCAATCTGAAAAACGTAAGCATAATTAGCCATAGAGAGGTTAGTAATAACCAAGCAAAGACAAAAACAAACTCGTGGAACAGTTGGACATTGGAAACAAAACGTACATTTGTCCCGACTCTCTGCTATATCCGTCCGCGCTGTGAATACCAGACCGCACAACTCAGATCTGTCCTATCGCCAAATAAACCTCATGAACTGAACAAATGTTGAACCAGCTCAAAAAGCCTAGACCTATCCGTTCCTTCTAACCCACGAAGTTTCTGAACTGACCAAAAGTTTCAAGAAACGAAACATTTCCAATAATTTTAAGACGGTACTGATGGTATTTCCATTTTGGGCCCGGTGATGCACATCTGTGACGTCAGCCCAAGAGCTCTTGTAGATAAATTACAGAGATACGAAAAGGGAGGCATTAGGCACAGAAAACCGGGGAAGATAAAAGAAAAGATCCGGATGTATGTAATGGATTTTGAAATACCAGACATCCTATAACGACGCGTGCACAACACACAAACGATATTACAAGACATTGGGGTCAAGGTTTCCATTATTGAAAGGAAATGGAAGACTATGAATGAGCAACTTTTACGTATATTAAAATATCTACGACAAACAGTACGCGATTGAAGCGTACACCCTGCCTGTGGTGCTAATGAATCTGACGAAAAGGGGTAATTCTTCAAGGACAAGGAGGAAGCTACAAGTGCTTCTAATCAGGACGAGCAGTGGAAGCAATACATCGTACGGACAACGGTCATCTGTCAGTGTCCTCAAACATGCTTTAAGTTCAGCTCTGATGGAAGGAGAAAGCGCTAGACGTCGGAGACGGAATGGAGGATCTGAATCCAAAGGAGTAGCTGGCTTTGAACTCGCTACAGATGTTTATCGGCGACCAGATGCATGAGCACAGTTTGCATAGGTATATCTTTTATCCAGCTGTGTGCATCTGTCAAGTACTGGTCATTGTGCATTGATCACCTTGCCTTTATAAACTTGAAAGAAGTATGGAAGAAGTAAAATGATGAAAGAAACGGGAGACCGTCTCATGCCTTATGCATGCCTGGTATGAGAGGCTACCGCCATTAGAAATCCACCAGATACAGGGAAAACTCCAGAAGGCATCTCATAACATTGTAATTCGCTTAGAACCGAACCTATCAACTTCATGACATATATGATGCATATGGCAAAGTCCCTTAAATGCAGACGTGAATGTACCTGGTAGTGATGAAAACCACTTCAGAAGACATTAATGCTCTCAACGGTGGCCTGCAACAAGCTTTAAAAGATAAAGAGGTCTAGCTTGTCAGAAAATTTAAGGTGTCTCTCTATCTACTAATCGTGGCCACTATTCTGTGTCAGTCTGTGAACCTTGGAAAGTTAGCTAAAAGCCTCTCCCATATTGGTAAAATAATTAAGCTTTTGCCTGGTTTGTACAAATTGCATTAAATGTCCAGCCAATATATTACATTCAATGGTTATACTAAGGGCATCCTAATGTCTCGGGCCGGAGAAGATTAGAGAGGACAGACTCTAATGTTTCAAGGACGCTATTAGTATACTGCTGGGGGTTCAAAAGCACACGAGGTTGACAAACTGGACACCCAATTATAGATCAGGAGAACCAGAAAGAACGCAGATGCAAATCATCCACATTTCAAAACGAATTTTTGTCAAAGACTATAAGGGAGAATTGCTGTGGCGATGCTTTGGAACCCTCAGGATTAGTGAAAACAGCGGTAGATTGGGTCGTAGCGAGCAAGTATGCAGGCATAACGTGCACACAAAGTCAGAGTGGAAAGTTTAGGAAGGGGAGAATCCATGTCTTGCCGTCTCGAGAAAGAGATTTAGTAAACATATATCCAGCATTGTCATCTCTACTTTTAGATAAACTTCACGTGGATCTCTAAAGCTATGACTATGGGTATGTACACGACACACGTCAACCTGAATTATTGGGAACGTTTGGTAAGTGCCCTGTTCAAGCAGACATTAATGCTTGGGAAGATGGATGGGGCGTTTCAGTCGCTCTTAACACACCAAAGTCAATTCGGAGGAGCTGTGTAGCCATCAATCTTCAAGCACCCACACAATGTTGTACCACCTGCCTTATCCATCCTTTTCCATTGGGAAAAATTTTCTATCTCCAAGAGACATGTGCGGTGTCTGGATGACTGGTTATTGGACGACGTTGCAATATGACATTGATGTTTTCAGTTGTCTAAACTGTACTTCGGAATGACTGCTGAATCTATGCGGGTTTATACTTTTCTAATTGCCCGTTAGCCTACCAAAGACGAATACTTCAAAAAGGGCAGGCAGCATCCTTTTCAGTTTATTAATCACATTTTGTTTTAAACGATTTTTCATCTGAAACCGTGATTGATAACTATTTTTAAATCATTCAAGAACAAGACACGTTAGCACACAATTTTCCAACTATCGCGTTTTCTATATTTTGGAACCTTTTAGAAACTACATAAATGAGCATCCCGTATGACTCTACTACTACTAGCATCCCGTAATCACAACCAAAATATTTACAACGATGCTTGATAAATAGTCTACCGTATAAAGTATATGTGATGAATAAGAGACGGACAAAGCACAACCATATACCGTACACATACATATTTTGGGTCTGGATGTAATATTCTCTTACAGTTAACCATGCAGTCTGAAAGTATGGAAACGCTCAAAATGTAGCTCTCAGAGCCTATACATAATTTGTCTAGTGCAAAGATATTGAATTAATAATGATAATAATAATAATAATAATAATAATAATAATAGCCTTTATTGCACATTCATGCCCTATCGGGCTAAGTACAGGCATATAGATACAAAGGGTAGTAATGCAGTAAACATGGTTTCTAAGATTAATCTAAAACATAAATTCTAAAACTAAACTATACATTTGTTCGTTTGTTCGGCTTCTTCTCGTTTCTTAGTTATGTTAAATATGTAGCTTGAGATGTGTTTGTATAATGTCGTTTGATCAAAGCTCATAAGAAAAATGAATTTTTCAACACTAGACATATATTCAAAGCGAGGGAACTTTCCTATGATATAGCTAAAAAGAATACTTCTATCGTTACTATATAAACTACAATCTAATAGAAAGTGAGATTCATCTTCGACCTTGTTCAGGTTACAGAACTGACAGACTCTTTGCTCCAGAGGTGTGCGGTTGTGCCTCCCTGATTCAACACGGAGTTTGTGGCAGCTGATTCGTAGTTTGGTGATAATAGATCTTTGTCGTTCGTTCGGAATTTTAAGATACTCTTCTTCGTTATAGGTGGATTTGAACAGTCTGTATGAGCGTAATTTGTTCTTTGCGTATTTGCCTTTGTTGTCATTATGGATTTCGCGTAAGAATGTCTAAAAGTAGATGTCCTTTTAACGCTGTTGAATAGCGGAGATGATTGGGGGCACTTTTGAAACAATTGAGTGTGGAGAATGCCAAACAAAGACATAACCGCATTCTTCTAAAGTTTTCCGCACACCGAAAGCCCAACATTTACTACCTAAAGATTCTAATTCTAATTGACATAAAAGTGCGTCTGCCTGGAGACTATCAGCCGGCACATTCAAGCAAACTCTAGTGAAAAACTTAATGGCGTTTAGGGAGGCCTCCAAGTGTAAGGGGTACCTCCCTAATTTAGCCCGTGCAGCAAGATTGCTAGCTGTTTTGGGGGCATTGAGGGATTGTTTACAGAATTTTAGATGTACGGATTCGATTGGGCAAGATTTTGAACTTTTGAAAGAACCCCAAATCTCCGACCCATAAAGTAAGATAGGAGTGGGCGTAGTTATCCGTAAAGCAGAGTGCAGTTCTTTACTTAGTACTCGCTTAAATCAGCTTCAAACACTCGCAAGGCCACAAGGAGCACAACTACTCGAACCTGATGAGTTATTACCGAAACATCCGGTAGGAATGTGATTAATAGTATCCAAAATTTACATCTTGTAGCTGATACATTTAGAAGTAAAATACACGCATATCAGTGAGGTCTATGTCTATAGTTTTTTTTTTTTTTTACGTAGGGTTTATTGTGACAATAGCTGAAGCCGAATAAACTCATAGCGGTCTTATGAACTGCGCATTGCATCTAGCGTCTGACGGTTTAATATCCCTCCATGATTTAGTTTTCAGATAATGAGGTTCTAAAGAATTGACTTCAAGCAACCCATGAATATACTGTAAATGCAGAAATGTTCGCGGTGGATTAATGTTCGCGGTTTTCGCGGCGGCCGCTTCACCGCGAATTTAAAACCACCGCGAACATTTTTTCATAACAGTAAGAGACTACAGTGCATGGTGCTACCGCGAAATTAAAACCACCGCGAAAAGTCCATTTTTCCGCTACCGCGAAATTAAATCCCCGCGAACCCTGCATTTACATTCAAACATATGATACATTAAGAAAATATATCGATATATTAAAGATGATTAATGTGTCAGATAACGGTTATTTCATGTATTTATTTATCATTTAAACATTCATTGGCACAACAAAAGTACACCAACTGTCATCAGCTCTGTACAAACAAGTGGATATACGGAATTGTTCTTCACTGTCAGTTTTAACTGACCGTACTCGTACGCTCGTGGTTTGTATTCCCTTAATTGTCCTTAATAAACGTCCGCTGGTCTAATAGCGAGGTCATTTCGGTGTTCACCGGAGGATACTGCAGCAAAATTACATTTCTATTGGAACCTATGCGCTGTCAAATTAAATTTCCATTATGATCTACGTCATCTATTCATTGACATATCCTAAATCTAATTTCTTTGACAGAAGAGGGAGTTTTCACTTGCCTCGATAGAAATTGACGAGTTATTGTGAATTGCTTTGAAGGTTCTGGAGGAGAGGAATTGGATTTGGTAAGAAAATGATTCGTGCCCAACGGATTTACTACTGCACGGAGTCACCTTGGGTATGCCGTGCCAGGTTTTAACAGTGACTGTACATGCGGGCACATACGACTGTGCATGAGAAAACCCATGGGTAAAGGAACATATGAGAAAGTTTTGGAAACACTTTGCAAATTTTGCAACTTAAATTAGAGCTCTACCATTCCATGCCTTCACCAAATGTTTTCAACTGACGTATCACAATTTTTTCTTATCGATTTTGCAAATATGGTCGTCAATTGCCATATCAGTTGCTCATGTTCTGTACTAGTGGTGCGTACCTAAAGCCCGGACTTGGAATTGGACCTAAAAATGTTTAGGTCCAAGTCCAATAAAAACCTAAATGTCCGGAGCCAAGTCCGCACTTGTAAAAAGCAATCTGTCACTTACATTCCCTTATTTTGTTCTAAACCATCTAAAACTTTCTAAAAGCTAAAATTGCGAATATGCCAATGATAGATATCCCTTAGATACACTTGTTAAATTAATCACAGACCAATGATCAATGATTGTTACCCCTCTCTCTTTCACCCAGTTTTGTAATACCTCATGTTAATGTTTGATCTTCCATTGTGCTCCAATGATGTACATGTATGTGCTATTGTGTATTATGCTGAAATACTGAATACAGTTTTTTAAAAATTAAAAAAAGATCTAAAACCTTCCATAGACAGTGCTATTTGCACTGGAAAATGACAAAACACATTTCGTGTTTACACTGGCTGTATATTATTTTCATGTATTTTTCACATTGCATTTCAATTCATGCAACATGCAATTTTATATGCACCATCTCCCCTCCCCCTCAAAAAATGCACATAATATGCAATGATGGGTTCAGGTCCGGACTTATAAGTCCAGACCTGAACCTAGCTGTACTGCTGGACCTGAATCCGGACCTAAACCTGACATTGAGTTTAGGTACGTACCACTATTCTGTACCCAAATATAACAGACGTTGTTGATAATTTGTCAGTCTTATCTTACCAAACAAGGCTATACTGTTTCCTCATGCACTGTGTAAATACGGCACTGATTTCATAATCATTATCTGATTATGTTAACCTTTGATTATCTTTCTAATGCCGGAAATATGATACTCCAATCATTCAATAGAATTAATTAAAAGTATCTTTTATTAATCAGAATAATGACATCTCCATCCGCATAATTGATATCTAGCGATTCTTCTTTTACTCTACATATGTTACATGCTTAAAGGTCCTATCATGAAACGCTGTGAGTTGATAAATTTTACTCATTGATAATGCACAGCGGGTTCTCATTTTCATTATTACCATACAGTTACGTTAAGCTATCTAAAAAAAAATCACGACACGCCAATTAAAATAGCAAAAACGACCATAGCATGTCCATTGTTTGGACAGCTTGTCGAGTTATGCTGTCCACACACACACACGCGCACACACGCGCGCGCGCACACACACACGCACACACACACACACACACACACACACACACACATACACACACACATGCACAGAACAGAGAGAGAGGGGGAGAAAGAGAGAGATTGAAAGAGAATCAAGCACACAAACACGCACCGTTGGTGTACATATCGTCTGCTACCTATATAACTGTTTTAAAGAAGAATTCAAATCCCACAATAGTAATGTAGGTTTTAGAATTGTATTTAATATCCTGTATGTACGTACAGTTGTACAATCAGTTAATCTTTGTATGTTAGAATGTAGATTATTTACACGTTTTCAATCACTTCATGTATTTGATTTTGTTCACTTGCAATTAGCCCCATGAACATGAACTTGCAATAAACATTAATAGTATATACCTTTGCGATCACGGGTTCAGCTTCAAGCAGCCTTGCTGTGTACTTTGTACAACAATTCATCCAACGTAATGACAACGTAAAAGGGTTAATTGGCTTTGTTAACCTTGTCATTTTCATACGGATCAAATCTCCATATAACTCCGGATTTCTCTTTGATTAGTGACATTTTGAATTGCCTTCATGAGATCTAACTTCCACGTATTATCCAGGTTAGTGCAGGACGTGAAGAGAATACGCCTGTTACGAGCCCTGTTGCCTTGTTTCTAAACAAGGGAAGGAAAAGTACAATGAAGGTCGCTAGATGTAACATCTATCACACTGCATTGCATAGTAATCACAAAACATATGAAGACATCTTTATCATAAAGCAACGCGGCATCTTTTTACACAGAATAACATAATTCAAAACCCTGCGCATCTGATAACGAGTATTGCAAACTATGCTCGATATGCATCACAGCAACATTTTATGGTGGGCTATGTATAGAACACAAACGATGAAAGTAATCGTTTTCTTTTAATGCGAAGGCAAATTTCTACGACCGAATGTTACTATCTGGTCACCTTTCCTGTAAGAGTACTAAGTCTAAGACATCGTACACACAGGTAATTGTACATAATCTGTTGGGAAAACAACTAAATCTCCCAACTGCGGCTGTTTTTAGTTTTTACAAGACTCTGACGTGTTTCCAGTGGCGATCTTCAGGCCATGAGGCAGGAAGTGGAACATCAAAGATAACGTGCCTGTAAACGCTTTCCTAAGGCGCTCGGTCTAAGTACTTCTTCAAATGTCCATGTCATTTTAGTAGGACAGATCTGTTTCCGATCTGTGACGGTTTGAATTATTTGAGTCTTTGTTAGTACTTTGTTAGTAGTTGCATTTTCAGAACATGATGTGGCTAAATATGTGAATGAATTTGAATAGACTTTTGCGCGCTGTTGTTTGAAACGGTTTGAAACTTTTGACAGAGGATTATTAACCAAGTTCAATTTACGTTCTGCAAATTTGAAGTGTTGTGGGACGACATCAAATTAACGATGAATATTTGAGAAGACACACATCGATATCACCCGAAGAGTATTAAATTGGTTGGAAAATTTATTTTGGTTGATACAGATCTCAAATCTAGAATATATTACATACAGACAAGCTGCAGGAGGCAATGTAAGATCATGCAGAGACCGTCTCACATGTAAGCGTACATAAACGTCAAAGAGTGCTTACTATGGTAGAACTCAAGAACATCGTTGAGAAAGGCTTTCTAGCAATGTTAATACGTTTACCTTAAGCTAATTAGTTATTAAGATTAAGTGTAGAAAATTTTGGACAAGAGCACGTGTTATTGGACTGTATAGGTCTTCTAATGACCATGGAGGGTATAGACTTCCCTGGAAATGATAGAATACCTAATATTTTTTCATACTTTTGTAGCACCACGGGCGTCCCACCGAGTCATACCTATTTAGATATCATTGATGTGCCTGGTATCAACCCACGTCAGAATATGTTGTATCTTTTTATCTTGGTGATGTTTGAAACATCAACGGCTTAGCTGTAGCGTTTGTAGAGGACATTTTTCACTGAAATGTCAAAACGGCTACAGTAAATCATGCTTGACGTGAAGAGTGTAACACATGCTTTCCTGCTGATATTGAAAAACTTTAACGGTGTACCTCTATCGGCGAGAATATATTGCACAACAGCTATCTACCACTCAAAAGCCACAACCATAGTGTGCAAGTCCAAAACACGAGATATTAAAACCGGGCGTTCGGCTGCACTATCCTAGCAAGCCGCTAGTAAGCCCATCATCAAATTTCATATTTATTCTGTCGACCCCCACCAACATACCTAATATCATAAAGATCCATCCACAACGTCTTGAGTTATGCTATTTACGGATACAGAAACATACAGACAGGCAAATGATACCCAAAACATTAACATTCTTGGTGAAGATAAAAATAGGTAATATAGTCTTTTAGAAGCAACATTCTCAAGAACAAAGTATGAACGCTCCCATTAGTATGTTTCCTACGCTTACAAGCATTAGGAACTGAACCGTGATTCTAATTCTACAGGCTTACCGAGTAAATCCCTTGAAGTCAGATGCGACCACTGCCGGCCAGGTGGCTGTGTAAGATTAATGGTCTTGTCGCGGGGTATCACAACACATCAAAGGATCAGGCCAAGACCTCTACGGGAGGTCCTTCATCACAACATTCGTCTTCAGTCCTAAGCGACGTTAAATGGATTGTTCTCACAAGTTCATACATTTACCGTTCAGATAATGCCATTAGTTCTAGTACATGTCTCAAAGAGAGAATGTTTATGGAGCGATTCAACAATTAGAGGGTCCGACAGGATGAGGAACGTTGGTTGAAATCGACGGGAAAATCTGAAACGGAGAGCACCATTCCGTCTTGTAGTAGTGATCTACGCCTAGATTTCGTGTAAACTTGTCTAAAGTCGGTGGAATCCATAGACTTCATGAGAGATCAATCACATCAGACATTCTTAAAACAGATGACTCGGCACCAAGGCACATAAATCCTCCCTATTATATAGAAATAACCTGGGAAATTGTGATTGGGTGGAAATGGCCATGAGTGCAAGTGATCCTTGTTTCTTTATCTTCGACAATCCTGCCAATTATATTTCATACCCCAACAGCCACTTCCAGTAGCTTGCCGTAAATTGGCTGCCTTAGCGTGAAATTGGCAGCACTTTTTGTATTAGGTTCAGAAAACTGGCGGTAAATGACCTCCCTTCGACCTCTTGGAGACAAATAGCTTGCTTCTTCAGTCTTCAGGCTATGAGTGACGTTCATCGGCAGTTATTACAGACCTGCTCCATCCAATACGGTAGGCGTCTCTCCAGAAGTTGTAACATGCGGTTGCTAGATATGAGTTAGATATGACTTGGATACATGATAGATGGATTAAAGATACGACAAGTTGCTCGTTGTGATAACGTTATATTCTGTCCCCACGTGCTGAATTCCAAACAGACGAACAAAGTACAGGCAGTAACACAATGAGCAACAACTGTTGTGAAACAATTTCTACTCCCGGTGGATTTGAGGTCTTTGGTGTACTTTACAATGTTTAACGCTTTTGATTAGTAGATAATAGGATTGGATGATATGGGAAGACTGCTGTTTTATTGTGGATATATATTGGTAAGACGGGCAATGCGTGGGGGAAAATGAAGACCTTATTCCTTATAAAGCTGTACATTGATAGTTGAATGCCAATGATATCTGCAGAACAGTTCATTTAGTGCCATTTTCCATCCTATATTCTTGACTGGAAGGATACATGTACACATTTCCTTGAGACCTTTTGCGTCATTTTTTTACTCACCTCCGGTAAAAATATACTCCAGCCGTCTCTTTTCAGTATTGGAATTCATAAATCATTCAAGCCTTGAAAATCGTATTAGTTTTTTCTGATATCCTCGCGCCTCCCTACGAGGGACCATTATGGACTGATCCATGTGAGCCGGGCCTGGCTGCCTGTGGGCCGCCCTGTGCGGGAGGATGATGCAGCTGCGGCACCGTGTACCGGCTCTGTCCGTCAGCTCTATATGATTCAAACAGCCAGACACCGGCTCATTCTCACAGACTTACCTGTTGATTGCGGTGAGTACGGTCTACGGTTTTTATTGCCATTGCAACTATACACGTTTTTACATCTATTTTTCATGAGATAAAATCTGTCGCCTGATGGTTTTCTCATTCTTTGCTAAGTTAGATATGTAGTTTTACAGCATTCCTTTCCGAGCAACTGCTTATCCACAAAGACATCTACTGCTTCAGTTTGACACGTTTCCACAAATTTCCGGATCCCGTTGATATTTTTTGAAAACCTTCCTATGTAGAAATCACGCAAGGGCGAGTTCATGTTTCAGACCTTCCCTATTTCTGAGCATCTATAATATCTATTTTTTTATCACAAACCAACTAGTTTTACAGACCACATAAAATACAGCTTAGTCAACTGTTACTTCATTTTGATGATGATGTTTTTTATCAAATAAGATAATGTGCAATTTTGCTTAAACCGCCGCTATAGTACGGTTTTGTGATTTATACATCTAACACAATGTCTAAATCAATGCCTCAGCCGTGCATACCTACAACATTTGGTTTCTAGCAAAGCACACACGAATCTCAATCATTAGTGTCATTTATGCTGTTAGGAGGAAATGGTGATTTAGCCAATCTCTTCTACAATCCATCAGGTACATGAAACAACCATTACAGACTTAACATTTCTTCGTGCGCTGATGTTTTATTAGTTTCCCCTTTCCACTAAACGGCGATCACTGAAGTACCACACAGCGACCAAACGTGGAGTTGCATAATTGGAATATGGTGCACGCTGTCAATTAAGTATGATATAGAAATAATTGTGACATAGAAATAAGTATGGTATAGAAGTATGATATAGAAAATTAAGTATGATATAGAAAATTAAGTATGATATAGAAAATAACAAAACATATCGTTCTTTATCGATATAAGCGACCTGTCAAATGTATGGTCGCTGCGTGGTTGCAGCACGGTCACAGCCTCTAGTGGAAAGGCGGTGTAAGTAAGCTCAAGGCGGAGTAACTGTATCTCATGCATCGTTAGCTGTTGAATTTAATTTTACTTTAACCCTATCATCTCGAAAGACAGGTCAGTAAGTCTGTCAATGAATATCTCCACACGTCTGATTCAGCTTTAATGGGCACAAACCAAGCTTATGATTTAGTTTCAAAGTTACGAAGGTTGCCATATGTATTCAGAACACACCAACACGTTTTCAACTTTCGTCTGAAAGATTTGTTCGACCGGGAATCGATGTAGACAATAGTTAACTTGATGATGGAAAATGGTGCAGATTAGGGCTGGGTGCCGGTACAGAAAATTCAGGTCCAGGTCCGGTTCAGGTCCAAAGCATCAGGTCCAGGTTCGGACCTGCACCTGGACCTGATTCAGTATGACTCATACCAATGGTCCATTTCACTACAAAGAAATCTGTTTGGTGGAACATCACTTACACTGGCGTTTAAAAAATCTTCCAACACTAACTGTAATTGTACGATTGGTTGTAAAACTTGGTAGAAATTACTATAAACTCTACTCTACTTCACTCTTGTTATTTTCTTCCACCTGCAAGCGCCAAAACGTGTGAATGTCTGATAAAATAATCTGTTAATTTTCTAATCGGTCCAACATCCGGTCCACCTAATTTTTTTCCGGTCCGTTTTTTCTGGACCGGTCCAATAAGAAAAAAAAGGTTTTGTACCGGTACCGATACTCAGCCCTAGTGCAGATTATAGTGCAGCAGACACAACAGTGGAGGGGAAGTTATTAGAAATGCCTTGATTAAAGCGTATATAAATGGGCACGGCTGAAAGGTGGATTTGAACAGACCAATATATGAAAATGGTGCGACCAAATATTTGCCTGGTTGTTCAAAGAATTACACCGATAAAGAACTATGTGTCTTGTGTTTTGTTGTCTTCTAGATGATACTTAACCTTTTGACAGCTTGCACCATATATTAACAGGCCTTTGACTTTGTACCCGATAACATTTTCTCTCAAAATTTGTTCCCAAGTATTTTATGATGTTTGTCTGCCTCGATATACAAACGTGCATCTTTGTCATGGGGAAAAAAGTACAGAAATATTCTAATTTCCCCGACTGAGTGAAGTATGGTTATTACAGATAAAACACTCAATAATGCATGTTGAATGAAACCCCTGCATATTGAAAGGTATTTAGCAGCATATGAAGTAATCAAGAAGACTAACTACAGGGAATAAGATTTATGAACCCTTGCTGGGGATAAGAACATCTATTACCGCAGGCAGCTTTAGCTATTTATCTCTTATCTAAAAATAACGTTTTCTAATAAAAAATCGTGATAACTACTTTCACACATGACAGTAATACGAGTAGAAACAAACTTGTTAAACGTTTTTACTACATTTTTTCCGTACGTAACTAATTTGTTTTCTATTTTCTTAAAAGTGAAAAAGAAATAAATAACACCCCTCTACCTCATTTTTTTCACAAAAGACAGATCTGCGAATGCTCTTACTAAGATAACCATGTAGAAAGGAGTTACGGCTATTTCAGTTGACGTTTTCGATATTTTTTAAGCAGCGCAAAAGGCCATGACAACTTTGTAACCGGCAGGCATCCTTGCATTCGACACTCTGCATTGAGGAGCAGGGAAACTTTTGTAGCTTGATTTCGTTATTGGCGCGTGAGTCTGAAGTTATTAGAGCCGACCAGGCTTGTAGTGTATTTTTTAAGTATATGTGGTAGATCACATAGGTATGCAGAAATTAATCCAAGATCGTCTCATCATCGGATTCTACAAATTAATTGCACACAAAACAATGTACGGATGGTGCACCACGATATCATACAACTGTGCTATAGAGTAGATTATATGTTCACCGGAGTGTGGTATTGGAGCCGTGCAGAGGGAAAATGTGGGCGGGTGTTTTTAGAAGATACGGGAGCCCTTAATAAGGATGGTTTGTTATTTGAAGACTCTGGTGTTTCTAGGCTTAAGTCCGTTTAGTTTGGCGCGAAG
Organism: Branchiostoma floridae; assembly: GCF_000003815.2. Lineage (NCBI taxonomy): Eukaryota > Metazoa > Chordata > Leptocardii > Amphioxiformes > Branchiostomatidae > Branchiostoma > Branchiostoma floridae. Next base: position 26,572,501 of record NC_049981.1, read on the forward strand.
CTTGTTATGCCCTAGGCCTATGGTTGGTTCGTGATGTCTTCCTTGGGTGCTTGCTGTCTAGGCCGTGTTCATTGCCTGGCTGCCGTTCTTATTAGATCATTATGTGCGGTGCTCACTGTCAGGCTATTGACACTCACTGCCCAAACGTGATTGCGTAGACGATATTCACTGTGAGCAATGTCAGTGTATGTGTGGATCACTTAATTTTGGCCTGTCATTTCACAAACACTTCGACCTATCTACGTATTAACAATGCAAATTTATAATCTACTTCATTGGGACAACACAAACTTTGAAATAGGATTGCTTCTAATATCAGTTGAGGTGTAGAAGGATGTATGGCTGACTTTTGATCCCATGTCTTGACCTATGAAGTCTGCCTGAAACAAACCATGATTTGATTCCATCCTATGTATTCAGACTTTACGTGTTTCTTCGATCCAAGACCAAGTGTTCGCCACGCTCACACACACATGCAGATCGTTTCATCGGTAAGGCTGGAGGTCCGAAAGACACAGTGTAAAGCGCCTTGGTATCTTGTTCACAATTCCGCTTTAATTCCATACCAGCTCATTGATGTACTTTTGATTTTACCTCTGCTGACGAACTGACCCGAGTCGCTCTCGTGTTGCGTTGATGGGTGAGGTCAACATACCGTATTCACTTTATTGAGCGCCCTTTTGGAGAGCATCTCTGGAGAGCTTGTTACTAGCTTTATAACCCTCCTCACGTCCTGGTAACAAGGACGCTCAGGCAAGGTGGGTTCTCGGTGCAATACCGATTTCCCAGGTCAATGTTGTACTCACAAATCAGGCAATCTTTCCTACCAATTCAATTTTCGAAACATAACTTTACCGACATGTATAAATCTATTCTGTTGTTCTGATTGAATTACCCTTTTTGTCTCGACAGGCTCGTCGCTTTCAATGTCGACTTGAATCTTGTGCTGACTGTCCCTCAATGTTTGGAGGGACGCCATGTACAGTCGTGATAAGGCGTTCTCATTACTTTACCGACCATTAAGACGGCGAGCCTTTTAGAGTTAAAGAAGAGGTGAAGCTGGAATGTACCTGGCATGCTTTTAATCTAAAAGGATGTTAGAAACGCTGACGTGGGGAGCACCAGAGCCACTTATTTCCCAAAGAGGACCGACAGCCTACGCGTTCTTTCAATGATGAAAGGATAATTATGTGAAGGAGGCAGCATTTACTAGACTTATCCCACCACAGAGCTTCAACTTCCTTCCGTTGTCGCTGCTATTAGAGTTCAAATATATGGCATTAAGGGCACAAGAGAGTTACTGTTCCAGGAAAGATCGCTTCTGACATGGACAACGAAATGATTGCTGAAAGTCTAAAGTATTTTGGGAGAAATTAAGACTCAAGATCTGCACGTTTTCGACAAGGGCAACACTAAAACCTACTCATGACCATAGCCCTACAATTTACCAACATTTTAGACTTTAGCAGCTCTGAATATCCTACCAGCGCTACTCTACTTCACTCTAAATCTAGCCACGAAACAGGCAGAAATTATCCTCCTCTATATGACACTTTTCCAAGTTCTCTTTTCTATCAGACTGTTCACCTACCATAACATTTCTTGCAATGTTAGTAAAAGGGTCATTAAAAGTGGTAAGAGCTTCCCTTCAATGCTCCTGGAAATTGCTTTATAAAAGCTCTGTACTGCCCCGGGCACAGATTGCTGATAGAATAGCCAGCACTTCCTGAAATTCCCTGTATATTGGGAAGGGAAGGCTGCAGGGCCAAGAAGCCACATCACCCCTCCCCATCCCCAGTGATGCATAATGACAGAGCAAAGCCTAAGATTGAATGTACACTGGTTATGTGGACACTTTCCAGAAGCAACCTTTTATGACCATTTACGCCATGAAAGAAAACCTCAGATAAAACCACTATAAGCCATATATACGAGTGACTGATTTGCCCAATAAATTGAAATGTGCTTGGGCACGTACGGTGGAATGGAGACTCTTCGAAAGAGTACTTTTTGAGGTCATGCCGGGAAAGCTTGTATAACATGCAATTTATAGATTATATGTTCTGGCGCCTGTTACGTAGTTTCGATGTCACGACCTCTGCTAATACCAATTTGTATTTATTACTGTTTGCTGCAAAGAAGACAGGGATATTCGTAACTCTCTCAAGCATGTTGTCTGTCCTGTCGTCAGATTCTTGTAACTAATGCTCTCCCCTTCCACGAACATTCATCTTGCGATACCTGTCATTCTCATTTCGAAGAGACGGTTCTTTGTATCAACCTCACAAAACCCTTCGTAATACCTAAAGGACTTGACTTTCAACTTATAGAAGAGCGGCTCAAAGACTTATTAATGGACGAAACCACTCGCCTGTAGGTAAACGCTTTGAATCTACGGAGAAAGATCCATTGGCTTCTCAATAATTTGAAGGGTGTTAACGACATCACTTAGTTAGCAGGCATGCGTGACAAACATAGCAAGTTCATTGTCAAAGGCGCGGTATCACAGCTGATTAGGAGACACGGCAATCGCAGGGAAGGTGAAGGTTTGGGTACGACGGGCTATTCGCAGTTTCTATGTCAGGCGTAGAAACTACCTCGATGACAATGGCATCGCGCGCTACCATTGCAGATTTAATTAGCCTGTATAGTTAGTAAATTTATTTTGTGTCACTGTGCAGTCGTTTGAAATTAACCATTGTGGTGCCAATAAAGCTTCTACAATAATAACTTGCCTTCCAGTTTAGATTCTAATCTAGAATATACTAATTGATTATTGGCTCAAAGTGCTTGAGTTCATGCACCGTTAAGGTGCATAAAACATTTGACCGTTATCAGAGCAATAACGAAAGTGAGAGTTGTTCCTCCCATCTCTGCCTCCGGCAGCCGGTCTGACAGGATCGATGTTGGATGATGGAAGAGCGGTGTTGGCACAAAATGTCGTGATTACCATCGTCCACTGGCAGCGGCTGAACTGATTTCCCAACAGCAGAACATCGTACACTACCACGTAAAGTCAAGGACTGACTGAACTTCTGTAATAACCGTGCAACCCCATAAAGCTCTAAGCTTTCTTTTGGGACCAAACGGAATAGAGTTGGAGCAAGAAATAATCACATCATTGCATGTGCGGATAAAACCTCCAAGTTTGATTTCAGGCCGCTGTATAGAAAACCACACTTTCCTATTCTTCACGCGTCCGTTACCATAGATACATTCACTACTAATAAAGGTCACACAATCCCATGTAGTCACGGTTGTATGACCATTGAAACACGCTTCTGAGAGGATGAATTATCTTAGTGAGTTACACATTATGAATCTTGAACCCCATGACCAAGGACTTACGTTACGCTTTGATAAAAGTTCAGGCTGACTATCACGCCACCGCTCAGCTCGCAATGTTGATTGCTGGATGTTTCACACACCTGCCAGAAGATGCAACATTTGCTTGTCGGCATTTTCATACAAGGATAACTTTACTTAAAATCAACAAATACAGGCAAAAGAGGATTATATTTGGATAAAAAGAATTCGTTTGGCACTTCCTTGAAGCTTTCTTTGATACCCGTGTGGCGGGCCGTGCGATAAGACTTCCCTCCGAGACAAGCAACCAAGGAATACAAATGATTCTTTCCCGCTACTCTTACGGAATAAAACGTACACGTTTTCCTAGTCATTTATTTGAGCGAACGTCTTGCATATATGCCAGACACTTAAAAGTTCTGCGAATTGGATTGCAAACGTTCCCATTTCCTGGGGATATGAACTCATTTAGAATGGTGAACCCGTAATCGTTCCTACGACTCTTCTGTGGCGATGGGGGCGCTCTAGAGATTCTTCTGCAATCGATGACGAACAGAGAGCTTTTCAAAATATCACTGTGGAGAAAATATGATGTGCAAGGGCTTGGAAAAGTAAGTGAAACGTATTCATGTTAACACCTGGGAACCAAAGTAAAACAGCCCATACATGTATCTATAGCTGAAGCTCGTGAATACAATTACCTGTATAATAAGAGAGTGGCCCTACTGTGTCACAGGTGCTTCTACAATCACAAAGTTGCCGCATTGCCAGCGTCACTGAACACGAATTCCATTACTCGAAGAAGGGCCAACGTTCTTTCTCTATGTGTTTAATTGCAAAAGCCTAATCTAAAGCAACTATGTTATTACTATAAGCATTTTGTCACTTGCAACCAGTGTTAGAATAACACAACTCCTTCTCCTTCTAGTCCATTGTCATTGACAGTGGTTACCGCATCCTCGCGTATGTCGTTCACCTTAACCCATTATCATTCATAGAATACTCAACTTTTTATACAGATTCCTATTACCGAACAGAATTGGTCAAGGCGCATTAAATGCTTGCAATACATGGTTTCCTTCCTTAAAACATTCAAAAAGCTTTATCCAGTCTAGCAGATTCTTATCAAAGTCTGACAACACAACGGAAAACTTTGATGTGATCCAAGAATTGGAAAAAATCTGATGGCTTACATTCCTGTCCTCGATTACCACCCGTCGTGCTTAGTTGTGGTCTATTGTGTCCGAATGTTATGAGACATGACGCAGACGATAGCATTGAAAACCGTAATCGATTTTTTCTGCCTGTGTGATATCAGACTTCCGTCGGCGAGCTGGGATAAAAGAAAAGATAACATCGGCAAACCATCGTGCAAAACCAACCATCTTAGAGGCGCCCATGTTTCCTCCAACCTAGGAAGAATGGCAACAGTGATACTTATCAACTTTGACGCGTAGCCTGTGCTATCTAATACGTTTGTCTGGTTCTATATTTCAGAGTCCTGTCCAAACAGGAAGGCAGTTGATGTTGATGTGGACGCACAGAAAGCTATCACAAATACATTATCCATCATTTTTACGCATCATTGGTTGATTTCCAATACCTTGAATTACTAAATGAAAGGAATCAACAACAAAAGACTTTACAAATGTCATTTGGCCACGAACTGAAAGTATCTTTGGAAGAGATGAAAGAAATTGATTCCAACGGCAGCATCGGGGACAACCAGACCATGGGGTCACAGAATAGTGGTTATTCGGATTCCATTCTGAAACAAAGTCCCGCAGTCATTGTTGTCTTTGTGATCGGCTATTTGTCCGTATTTGTCGTGTGCATCATCGGCAACATCCTGGTCATCTATGTGGTGATGAAGATACCCCGGATGCGGACGGTCACCAACTACTTCATCCTGAACTTGGCCACGAGTGACCTCCTCGTCGCCATCTTCTGCATCCCCTTCACACTGGTCGATAACATCATCAAAGGTTGGTACCGGCTCCTGCAGATTTACACGTTTGTAGAAAATTAGCCACCTGTAGTAGTCCGGTCGATAATCTTGAATGTCAGATAGTGTGACGTATGTTACCGTGTCTGTTTTATTAGAGGCCTAATAAGAGAGGTGCGTTGGGCGGGAGCCGGTCAACGCTGGCGGTAGAATCATATTGAAGGGGCTTAACTTTGCAGGCGAAGGCCATACGTCTTGTCCAACTGATATGTCAGCTTCAGAGCATAACATAAATAATGTGCATGCAATAGGGTTAAAATCGTACCTACCTAATGAGCTTTGAACTTCTTATACATAAACTGTGTATGCGCGAGAGCACGATGATAATGGATACGTCTGCAGTTTACCAGGTTGAGCTTGAGTGGTATTGCCACGTTTACAAATTCCCTTGTCCCCCATTTCCTCCTCATATATTTGCACCGTTGACTCATGTGGGCCGCAGCATCATTGATGTAGAGTTTTAATCTCCACAACACTGTCAGATGAGTATGTGGCGTTCTAATTTGTGTTCTACCACATTCGATACAAGATAAGATATTCTATTGCTTGAAAATGCTTTCATTTGGCCCCACCCTTGTTCTTGAAATTCGTCAACAAGACAAGCGATAGAAAGATGCTTTATCATCATCGTTTTTGTGAGTAATAAGAAGCTTTATCATCATGCCATACTATAATGTTTAAGACATAATCCAGGGACGTTTCGTGCGCTATAAACTATAATAGCATAGCCTGGTGATCAAATTCATGGTACTTGTCTCCCTTATATGGTTCATTGTTTCGGTTCCATGCGCTCGGAAAACGCAAAAGGGCGTGTGAATTCATATAAAAACGTGTAACAAGAGCATTTGAGATTACACACTAGGGGCTTATACAATTCTGGGAAATCACCATGTGAATGAATGCTGAATTCAGCACATTTATTGTCATAACAAAAAGAGTGCAATAGTTAATTGTCTCCTCAGGGGATGTGTTACAATTGGCAAACGCGAGCAGCAACATTTCGGGACTAACACTTCTCTAATATTAATAGCGTCCCCCACGAACTTTTATAGGCAGTTAGATACTGTCTGATTCTAACATGTCTGGCTCTATATAATACGTGCTCCTGATAAAATCCAGTTTCTTCAAATTTCTGTGGAATGTCCAATAAGCGCCTTACGTCAGCCGATGAGATAAGATTTGATGTATTTCTCGAATCACTCTTAATTTCCTCCCCGGTATGAGAAATCCCATCGGTTTTCATATCCCCCTGAGAGGGAGGGATCTGCTGTAACAGCGTGTCTGGCGTTCTGAAGAAAATAATGATATGTTCAATCGAGTGTAGTTTAGAAATCTTTAGTTTAGAAAGTTTTGTAATCTTCGTGAATCAAATATACGACATTTTAACTCGTTTTAACTGTTTCTTTCTCTGCAGGCTGGCCATTTGGGGGATTCATGTGTCGCTTGTCTCCTGCCGCAGCCATTATCAGCGTGGCTGCTTCAGTCTTCACACTGGTAGCTATTGCACTAGACCGGTACGTTTCTTCATAGATTATTCAAATGCCATGTTTTGTTGTGCATACATCATAAGTAAGGAAAAATTTCTAGATCTAGCTTTATGTACCAGTAGTTACCTCCATGAAAATTACTTTTTGCTGTTTTGGCTGCATATGTGTGTCTGCAGATCTGTTTTTTTTTTCCGCATATATGTGGCAGCATTGCTACGAAACTCTGGATGTATTGTGATGATGTGTGGGTAGGTCTTGGAAAACAATCATTATTGGTCAAAGTTGAGTACAGTATAGGCCTCCTGTTCGCTTATCTTTCGGTATATGTGTCTTTTGTCCTGGGCATTGTACTGCTTTGTTTCCAGACTATAGATGCAGAACTCAGTGACTGATGATGATGATGTAAACATATGGTTCAAAATATCCAAATATCTCAACATGGATAATGGTAGCAGGCGTTTTCTTTCTTTTTTTTTAAATAATATGATAAGTTAGTTTTGATATTTGATTAAAAATAATTTAAACTCCCGTGAAGGGACAGATACAAAGCCTCGGCTCATATAATATCAATTTTGTACAACATATTTCTGTTAACCCACCACATAAGAAATAAATAGAATATGAGAATACTTTACGGCAGACTGGAGTGACCTGTCCTTGAGAATTGGGTGTTCGCAATATGCGAATGGGAAGACCATCTTTACTTCAGTTCTCGGTAGTTGCCTCTTCATTATCTTTGCGCTATCGGCTCACAAATCATTGCTTATATAGCCTTGTACCAGACGCGATTGGAATTATATCACAGGAAGTCTAGCATGAAAGATGGTAAATCACATTATAGAAAAGGTTAAACTATTCCCCAACTAAAAAATGTAACCACTCAATCTTCTTCAATTCTCTGGCACTATCCCGCTAGACACGTGACTTGTCGAGATGGTTGTTGTGCCCGGATGTAATTGCCCTCCTTTACTCTTCTCACAAAGTAAGCCTACTTGGTATCAAGAATATCACAATTCAACGAAGCTGCATACCCCAGGGACAAATATGAATATGTCGCAAAATCTCTGATGTCAAAGAATAGGGTTGCCTATGTTCTGGTTTCAAAAGTGCGTTTGGTCCATGGTTATGTGTTTAATGTAGCTAGCGGCATCTAGAAGTTAGACTCAGTGGTCAACTTCTCCCTTAGGGCGTGACTACCCACACCACACTATGGTCATAATGATACAGATAAATTTATCTCGATGTAAATTGTATCTCTGTTAAATACTTTGTCTAACCCCTGCCTCTTCCCTCATGACCCCAATGAAAAGCGGCTTGCAGGCCGATTTGAGATTTCATGAATAAACAAAGGTTCTAACAATAAAAAACATGAAAATGATTCATAAAAATACAAGCATTAGTCCATCGGAATGCGACATCTGGATGGCTAGTGCCTCTGCTATAGTATTTTTTGGGAAAACATATATTGTCTCAGATAAGCTATCTCTATCACTGCAAGAGCTTATGAAGCGCATTTGTTTTGCCTCAGGGATTCCGATGGTACATCATGTCACTATTATATACACACGCTATGTAACCGAATACAACTGAAATTTCAAACACAAAGGGTTTACTAAACAGCAGCAATTTTTGTCAAGGAATGGATGATTATTTTATGCTTAAAAACATGTACTAATTCGGCGAGCAGTGGATATAAAGACTTACTTAGACTTAGCAGCTCCCACGTTGTGCGACGCATGAAGCAGGTCATATAAAGGTACAAAAGGTTCTTAAACCTAAAACTCACTCCCCTCATTGGGTTACTAACCACATCCCTTCGGGGACGTGGAGCTCATCATGTTAATAGAAAAATCAATGCCAGGGTTGCCTCTCCAAATTCTCCAGCCCTTTCTGCATCATCATGATTACAGGTTGGCGAGAGGTTGGGGGGAGTACAGTGGAGACCTTTACAAGTACAATTAGGGCTAGGCATAGCTGCACGTAGTGCAGATAAGGATGTATACATGTACTGCGTTCTTAAGTAACTTGAGGTTTTCCTTCTATTATTGAGTGGTTGAATGTGACGTCATTATGATTACCTAGGCTCCGAGCCCAGTTTTTTCTGGACAAGTGCATCATGACGTTTGAACTGTTTGGGTACATGCCACCTGTCTTGTCTCTTACTTTTTCATACTTCCATTGTGGTTTTCTTTTGAGTGAATTTTCAGTTATCGTTTTTATCGTTTTATCTCGTAATTCATCATTGATATATGATATATTTTTCTTCTCAAAATATTGTTGAGTTCCCATTACTGAATATTGCATAGTTTCATTCTTCCGTTGTAATGGTTCCTCCCTCAGGGGGTGATCATAAGTATAGCGATTGAATTTATCTTAAATCAGAATTGATAACACGTATCAATTTTATAACCATAAAGTTTGCCTTCCATTTCTCACACGTAGATTTGCCCCACCTACAACAGGTACTACGCTGTTCTGTATCCAACAGTGAGCAAGTTCACGGTCAAGAGCACCATTTGGACCATCCGACTCATCTGGTTCTTGGCCATCATCATCGGCATTCCAGTGATGATCGTCATGGGCCCGCTGGATGGTGGAGACCGCTTTAGCGGCACACAGATGTGTGTGGAGCACTGGCCTACAGACGACTACCGGAAGGCCTTCACTGTCAGTCTCCTTCTGGTGTGCTTCCTCCTTCCACTCAGCATCATCGGGTACCTCTACGTCCGTATCGGCTACCGGATCTGGTTCAGCATGACGCCCGGACAGACCAAAGCTGCCCATGACGCTCGTGCTTCCGTCACAAAGCGGAAAACGAAAGTCGTGAAGATGCTTCTGGTCGTGGTGGTGCTGTTCACTGTGACGTGGCTGCCTCTCCATATCGTCATGATGTTGGGCGACTTCGGCAATCTGAGCCGCAAGCAACAACACGACCTCTGGATCTACGTGTTTCCCGTGGCGCATTGGCTGTCCTACATCCACAGCGCGATGGATCCGCTCATCTACGGCTACTACAACCGTGCCGTCAGGACAGAGTTCAAGACCATGCGCACCCGCAGCATGCAGAGCTCCATCGCCATGACGTCCTTCAGCGACGGTCGCACCAGGATGTCGACAGTCACCTCCCGGTCCGTGCGCCGAGCCGCCGAGCACACGTCTACACCATCGGAGCTGATTAGAGATTAAACACTTCACACTGATCACTGCAAGTACATCGTACACAAATACTGTACCCACAGTAGAAGGTGTATAACACAATGACAGGTGGTAGATATTTTCAAATTTCTACCTGCGATTCTTGTACTCTATCCCTGTGATCTCAAAACATAAAAGGAGTCACAAGGCGTGAAAACACAGTACTTCGTCGGTAAAAATTGGCTGATATGTAATTTTTCGGAATGTAGAAATGGTAGCTTGAAGTTGCGGACGTAGAGGTACCGTCATCTGCTGTACATCACCTATAGACCAAATCTGGTAACCATTCTCAACAGACTTGCTTAAAGGTGTCCTATCAGGCAATTGCAGCCCACGCTTCCAGTCGACCTTTCTAATTACTGCCCACAGAGCAAAGTGTTTGAAACGAACCCCTTCAAAATTTGCCCCCCTTTCGCTATTGAATTGGGCGAGCAGACAGCAGATCCCTGCACCGTGGGCATACCGGAAACTCACAATAGTATGGTTACCAATCTAACATGTAGCTGACCTTCTACTAGTTAGCTTTCGCCTGTGTGTATCATTTTAGGAATGTATCATAACAAAAATTGAATTTGATTCCAGCTAGGGTAGATTGTAAAAGAAACAAGATGTGAAAACCAAGCAGGAATTTCCTAACCACGAAGCAAACCTGCAGTGTTCATATGCATAATTCATTAAGAGAAATAAATATTTAACCTTTGTAATGTACACAGAACAGCTGCTTCGAGGAAGAAAAGATGTAAACAATCGATTAGATGATGTTTTGTCAAAGTGCCTGTGGTGACAGTAAGGATGTTATAGTCGTATATTTGTCATGGAAGTATTTTGCAGTTGCTACATGTATACGTTTGAAAAAAGGACGAATATATACAGAAATATAAAACATATAGTATGTATTTACAGTATTGGATTATAAAGATAGCCATTGGAATTAGTCGTAAAAGGGAATTCTATAAGTAATACTTATGTTTCAACCAAGGTGCCAACGTACCGTGAATAGTTCAGTCTAAGATTTGTGACGCCTGATGCTACGTTCACGTTTTTTTTACTTCTTAATGTGAGAGACGTTGAGCAACCCACATGAGTCGTAGTGTCTCTTGACTCACAGAATGAATAACTGTATGATATTTATGTCAATCTAATTAATTTCTCGTCTTGCACCGTATGTACCAACTTGATGGGTCTTCGGGGGGAATGTATTTTAATTAGGATTGGGTGAAACTTTGTTGTGAAATGACTTGGGCGACACGGTGCCTAGAATTTATACAAGCGTACAGACATAAGGGCGCCTTTCGCACTGTGCTGTCAACTGGTACGTCATCAGTTCACCTTAATAGGTGATCTCCAATTGCAAAACTATTCCCCAAAGAACAGCATGATGATGTACGTGACGTTTGTATATTTGCAGACAAATTCAGAGGCCGCAATGTAAATATTGGATTGTATCTGATTGATCTACACGATACTTGAAGGTCCATAACAAAGGGACTTTTTTTTATTAAACGAAAAATACGAAATACATACACATTGATACTGCACTCAAGCTAAGAGCTCATGTTGGCGGCACCGCTAACAAAATACAGTCAATGACATACACAAGGGTACGGGAATCGTCATTATGAGTATATATAACAGAGGTGATATAAAAAAGATAAAGCTAACATAATGCCAATAGTGTATAGTAACGGTACTAATATTATAACAACAGAAAATCTATTAATTATGAAAAGCGTTTCGTTTCTAACAAATACGACTGAGCATTAGCTATAGAGGAGAGCAGAGCTAGAGGCGCACCTCTAATTAACAAATGTATAGTAGCTGTTTCTGATAAGGCATTTCTATTAAGAGTTAAGAAATTAAAATTTTCAAGTCGGTCAAAAAGAAGTAAACGTTAGTTGATATATTTAGGGCAGTGCAATAGGTAGTGGGAAATGCTTTCGCATCGGCACCCGCAACGACAGGAAGGATTATCAACTAAGTTACGCATAAAGAAACTATGATTTAATCTGCAGGTGCCGACACGAAGGCGCGTAAGAAGGACGCAGGTGTACCTTCGACCAGAGCTAAAATAAGTAGGAACAACAGGACGTACAGACTGAATTAGATACTTTTTGAATAAATGGGGCTCAGCGAGCGAATACTTAGATCAAGACAGTTCCACTTCTGAACTGAGTATGGTACAAAAGATCTTAGAAAACGATTGGTAGTACAAACTGGCATTTCAATGTTTAATTTGTTACGTATGAAGGTTGTATGACGTTGCCTCAGAAACTGCCGGTGGTAAAGAGTCAGTTAAATACTGTCGAGCTTGGCTATCTATTGACAATCTTATGAAATAGAAGAAGGGAATTAACATAACGTCGCTTGGATAGTTTTTCCCAGCCGAGCTCCTGAAGGAGGGAAGAATATAATGACCCCCTCACGGCGCCAGATACCACGAGGAAGCATTCATATTGCAGCCGCTCAATACGTCTAGAGTCAGAATCTGAGCAGCTGTGCCAAACAACATCGGCATATTCTAGAGACGGTCTTGTAAATATTTTCCAAAATTTGGCGGGGCAACTTAAATTTTAGGTTGTTAATGATTCTAGTTCCAACAACAGCCGTGCCATATTTCCAACAAACAGCAGGTGAAGAGACAGCAGTTTTCTACGTCGTCGCCCCTACTGTGGCGCGGAGGCTGCTGGTTCACGTGAACATCTGTCGGCTGTAGGTACTGTACCTGCTGCTGAGGTTGTAGCACTAAAGGGCACAAATTTACATTTCGTTTGTTAAAGCCTTTTTAATCAAATTCAACAAAAGCTTGGTGTTACCATTGTTTGAAAATGAAGGACATCTCATCAAAATCATACAGCATTTTGTACACCGGAAGTTAATGTATTAAAGAAAAGTCAAATGATACAGACTGAGCTATGTCTGAGAGCTATGGATTCGGAATTATCTATTGTGCTCTTTGCATATTTTTGTCAATTGCTGAGTCTACAAAATCAAAATAAAGAATATTATACAAGAAATATTTTGTAGGGTCTATGATGAGGATCATCTATGCCAAATTCATATTTCATGTAAGAAGTTGCAAAATTACTACGGTTACTAAGGTCTCAAGTCTCAACATAAAAATGTGCGCACTTAAGGTGACATCTAGCCGAACTGACTTGAACTGCTTAAACATGAACTTCATTCACTCCACACTCCACCCACCAAGATTGGGGAAATGGCATGGAATCCTTATTTTAGGGCGTATGTTTCTTAAGGGGGAATCAGCTTCAAAGGAAAGATGTAGTACGAGGGGCATTCAATAAGTAATGCCCCTGACCCACTTCCAGTTGTCTGATCTAAATGAAATTTTGCATGTGTAATGAGTCATATCTCTATGGGTTATGTTGCAAAAAACAGCTCTAAACTAATTGTGGTTACTGATTTACTGGTGTTTGAACTGGGTCAGGTGTGAAATGGACCAGGTGTGAAATGGAACCAATTGAGTGTCGTGCAGTGATCCGGTTGTTGTATTTGAAAGGACGCACACCAAAGGGGACTTTTGATGAAATGAAAAAAACTTATGGTGATGATGCCCCATCATATGACCTTGTAAAACGCTGGCATCCTGAATTCAAACAAGGTCGGAAGTCTGTGGAAACAGCTCCCAGACCTGGTCGTCCCTCTTCTGCCATTGATGAGGCATCTGTCGGAGGACCAACCTGGGATGTCCTACAAGAACGGTGTCCAGAGCTACATCAAATAATGGGAGAAATGCAAAACTCTGGGTGGTTCCTATGAAGAGACAGACTAATAACTGTGCCAAGTTTCATTAATCTCCTGCTATGGGAAATGGGTCAGGGACATTACTTATTGAATGCCCCTCGTATCTACCCGCTGCTTGTGAGTTCTGCTGTGGTGCCATCATTGGTGCTACTTTTCCACCTGCATACACCTGTGGACCTTGGGGAGGGGGGTAGGCTGCCATTGGCTGATGGAGGGCAACAAACACAAATTTGAAATTAAAAGTATTACAGGAGATTTCTTCTGATAGTTCCTTAAATGTGTGTACTCTAACAAGAATTAGCAGATACATTGCAAGCATGAAGTTCATAAAAGCAACATACCCAAACGTCTGAATTGAGAAAATATCTACATTTTCTTTCGCCAGTAACCGTTCGCAGACACGAACACAACTTATATTATGTCGCTAGTAGCATAGAAATACCCAACCTGATGTATGTTATAGTTCCCTTTAATACCTACCGTAGATTCCACTAGTATTGTAGCAACTGAAATTGTTGCAATATAACGTATATGTGTAGTATTAGACTGTACCTTTTGTTGTATATACATTGCCATACATTGTCACTGATGCAATTGTTGCGCAATAAACCATCTATCTGTCTATCTTATTCAGTAAATTAATTACTCGTTTTCATTCTCTATGTTTACAAGTACATTAACAAGTTTTCTTTTGTTTGCAGGTTAGTTTGTCCAAGCCTTCAATATACAACTAGAGTTCCACGACCACAAAACTTCGCCAATTTGTGTTAATCTATTCCACTGATAGATTAAAAAATGTTTCTCATTCAAATAAAGTCCTCATTAACATAAATTATCAGTTGATCATCCTCTTTATTCAAATAACACAATAATATCATGTCGTTCAAAGTATGAAAGTCTAATCTTAGAAAGTATTGTAGCATTTCGTCATAATTCATGTTCATGAGACCATGATTTGCATGATGCGGAAATGCCAGGTGAACTGTTTTCAAACTTGACCTTCGCTACAACAAGTTCCCAAATATCACGAAGATCCATTAACAGCTTCTGCTGTTGACCTACATACAGACGCATACCACAGCCACTCCACCAGGGCATGGCTGAAAATATAACCTTCCTGGCGAAGGTAATAAAGTTTTATCTACGTTTAAGTTGAACTTCACCTGTTGTGTGTAGGGGGGTGGTTGCGCATCGAAGCCGATTGGCGGAGGCGCAGAGCCTGCTGGGTACTGTGGCTGTTGCGTGGGGTAACTCATCACCTGTCAATTAGATAAAGAAGGTCACCCTTTTTCAAGACTACAACAGGACAACGTACATTTGCCTACAGAGGTGCTAAACACTTTAACTCACTACCAGCTGACATTAAACAAGTTCCAACCCTGAATTTATTTAAATCAGCTCTGAAACTCCATGCACATTCTCAGTAGTGACCTCTGACATCCTGAACAACTTATCTGTTGACCTGGATTGGATTTATGGATTATGATTTTGATTTGTCTGCAGTCTTTCATGTTTCATTTGTACTCATATGTTCCGATGTGTGTGTCTATTTATTTTCTTTGTAATATGCTTTTATTTCCTTGTATGTGAAACTGGGCCCTATTGAAAATCGGTTTGTCTAAACTGAATAGGCCACCCAGGCGTTTGAAAATAAACAAACAAACAAATGATGCAGCATGATTCAACAAAATACATTGAAGTCTAAATCTACACATCAGACTCGATTGCGTAATGTAGGCAAACGTACACGTACGGTCAATGAAAAAACAAGAAGGTCAAAGTTTTTAACCATCACTTACTTTGAAAGTACAAAGGGGATGTATGCAAACTGCATTATGTAAATAGACCTGGTGGGAAAATGTCCTCATGCAACTAAGGGAACCAAGTGTAATATATCTCCAAACATACGAAACAACAAAATCAAAACAACCAAACTTTGCAAAACAATAGATCGATGGCACACCTGGCGTGGCATACAACTGATTTAACATTATCCTATACTACAATATTGCAATATTGCGTTCGGTAGTGAGAAATGTACTGCGACGATTGTAAGAAGTTAAGACATGTGCAACGTTTGTGGCCGACAGTTCTTTGCCAGGATTGGGCTCGTCAGTCATACCAGGACACACAAGAGTGACTGAAGTCAAGGTCTTCATCGAACCACGATGGACAAACAACAACAACCAACATTGTCTAGGTCACCTCAACCATATATTATTTCATAGATATTATCAGTCATTGGCGAAAGGTAGCGGATGGCCAGTTACAAAACCATGATATCCATTTGTTTGAGTAACTTTTGTATTCTGTCTTTTGTTACCTGGAGATCCAACGTTTTTCGAAGTAGTTTCGGCATGTAATGTACTTGTATATTGACACATGTGGCTCCAAAACCCACTACATGGTCATGTTTAACGTTTAGACACATTATTTTCTTGAAATCAAAAAATACTATGATGGTATATTTCCAGCTATATACAAAGCTATTGCGACTCTTAATTAGGTACGTAGCTTCATTCGCAGACAAATGCGCTTCAAACATAAAGTAACCCTGAAGAACGTACCTTACGTCCTCGGACAAGAAAGTCACAGAAAGATTTTACTCCTGTCGAAAATGGCAGTCTGTCTTATTAGCTTTCTCCGCTCGTCGCAGCAGCAAAAGCAAAGTTGAAGAGTTCTCAAGCAGTTCCTCCCCTCTCGATCCACAGTGTCTAGTACGCCAAAACTGCTGGCCAGCGGCTGATCACCATTTGCGCCTGATCGGTCATTGTGACAAAGTACAAAGTTTCTAGGCAATGTTGGATTGTGCAAATAAACATGGGGTACAAATGGTAACTGTGAAAGGCATGTGTATAAACAGCTGTGTAGTAGACATTTTCTCACCTGTGTATCACCCTAGCTAAGTCATACTTTCACTCTTACTGAAAAATATAAATGTGTACTGTATGGGTAATGAATGTTGCTATCTTGTTCAAGGTTCCAAAATTACAAATAACTATTCTTGTCTTATCGCAAATGGTTAATAAACAACCGTATTGCAAATAATTGTAACTGCGACACCTTTGTACAAGCGCAAAGCGCCTGATGCTTTGGCTAGGATTACAAGAGTTATATCGACACCCAGGATTTGTCGAACTTTTCAACCCTAACGTTTGAAAGGAAAACACATGTAGGTGGATGAGAGAGTCACAGATATATGTGCTAGTATGGAAGGATAGTCGTCGTTACGCTTTAGAAGGCCGTTAGTGTGTTGCATGTGTGTTTTACGACTCTTTCGTCTCTCTTTGCACTGCGATCATTGCCTGTAATATACACTAAGTCCGCAAGAGGACGTCCATAACAGGCTGGTATGGCGAGGTGGCGAGTAGAGTGGGGTAAGGAGCGCTCCCGGTGCCAGCCATATGGGGAGTAATCTCCAAGCAGATCCTACGGTAGCATAAGACAGTATCAAAAGCTGCCAGAGGAGTGAAGCTGGCTTAGGAGTGTGTTTGGCTACCGCTAATCCCGGGCTACCACCTGATGCCAAAATCTGCGATTTTCATCATTGCAATCAAGTGTGACGAACTAAAACGCAACTCCACACGGTTGTCCAGCAGCTTGCTCTGACGTCACAGACGTGACGTAATCCTCATATTCGAATTTAGAAGGTTTCTTACGAATTCGTGGCCATAAAACGACGGGAAAGGCACAGGTTTTGTCGGCCGCGGACACGTGAAGATTTCTCTGTGTGTTTTGTAGGTTTTGAGTAAAGCAATGTCCTAGCAACTCGGATTTTTATTGCCCCTTTGTGACGTAATGCCATTGTTCTACCATAGGCTTGGATCATAGGAAAAAGCCGTTGAAGCGCTGTATTTTGTACATGACTTTAGGCGCGTCCTGAGGGAAAAGTCATCATCGCAGTGAAGTAAAATTTGGATATAAGGTAGATGGAATCTTTTTGAAGCCGGGAATGAAATTTTATGACAGAATATGCAAATTAAGGTTCCGGTTCGGAATTTCAATTGTCCAGATATCTAAATAGTCCCTAAGAATAAGACGCAAATTAGAGGTTGTCTCTATAGTTTTGGCTCTAGATTTTCCGGCTGTCGCTTTAGCAATGTATAATCTTTTATACATCCCCAAATACTTGTTGTTCGTAGCGTTTTATGGTGTCGGAGATTTGATCGTGCGGCGAACACTTCCTGGTATTAGTGCGCGCGATAGCGGTAAAGCGTTTCGTCGCCTGATTACCCAGATGGTGCGTTCTATGCGCGTTTTGGGTGTTTTAGCGCCATCGGAGCTCGCGGAAAACGTATCGGATAACTTTTCTTCCTTTTTGCTCAGTATACAGAAGAACTCTTGACCTCCATTGCCATATTAGTCATTATCCCAGGAAAATTCATTTTTTTCCGTGTAGCGGCCTGTAAAAAAAGCCTCCAAATTAGCAATTTCTTGGTGAAAATTGTATTTTAATGATGGTTTTTACCAAACATAACATTTCTACAGAAAATGTCAAATGAGTCTGACGGTCAGCGACAAGGCACCCTTTTCTATCGGAAACATCGAATTGTCCGAAAAACGATGTTTTGAGAAGCGCTAGTGCTTTTTTCAGAGACAGTCATATCGGCCTCGAATCGTAAAAGAAACTCCGAACCGGAACCTTAATAACCCATTAAATCTTAATTAATGACGTCACAGATGGCGTGAAATAAATGCATATTGATATATTTATTCATAGCTACAATATTACGCGAAAAAAATTCCATAATTTTGCTTGTTTGCGGTCCAAACCCGATATCATCTATGTCAGGCCCTTGGCCCCCCCCTCCCCCAAGTTGTATGTTTAGTTTATTGTCTATGGCTTTATGAACTAGGTCAAAACAGTGGAAAATCCGCCCTGACTTCCTTCTGAGCGCATATGTCAACTTAATGGTACCCTGACGTCATTACGCATTAATGTCTGTTAAATTTGTCACTTTGACTACGTGGCGTAGACACACCGGTGTAATGAAAAAGAGTTTGGTCGAAGTTGTATGTTTAGTTTATTGTCTACGGGGCTTTATGAACAAGGTCAAAACAGTGGAAAGCCGCCCTGACTTCCTTCTGAGCGCATATGTCAACTTTATGGTACCCTGACGTCATTACCCATTCATGTCTGTTAAATTTGTCACTTTGAGGACGTAGCATAGACACACCGGTGTGATGAAAAAAAGTTTAATCGAAATTGTATGTTTAGTTTATTGTCTATGGCTTTATGAACTAGGTCAAAACAGTGGAAAAGCCGCCCTGACTTCCTTCTGAGCGCATATGTAAACTTTATGATACCCTGACGTCATTACGTATTGATGTCTGTTAAATATGTCACTTTGAGAACGTAGCGTAGACACACCGGTGTAATGAAAAAGAGTTTGGTCGAAGTTGTATGTTTAGTTTATTGTCTATGGCTTTATGAACTAGGTCAAAACAGTGGAAAACCCGCCCTGACTTCCTTCTGAGCGCATATGTCAACTTTATGGTACCCTGACGTCATTACGTACATGTATTGATGTCTGTTGAATTTGTCACTTTGAATACGTAGCATAGACACACAGGTGTAATGAAAAAGAGTTTGGTCGAAGTTGTATGTTTAGTTTATTGTCTATCACTCTATGACTTTTTGAATTAGGTCAGAACAGTGGAAAACCCGCCATGATTTCCTTGTCAACTTTATGGTACCCCGACGTCATTACGCATTGATGTCTGTTAAATTTGTCACCTTGAGTACGTGGCGTAGACACGCCGGTGTACTTCAAAAGAGTTTGGTGGAATTTTTATGTTTAGTTTATTGTCTATGACTTTTTGAATTAGGTCAAAACAGTGGAAAACCCGCACTGACTTTCTTTTGACCGCATATGTCAATTTTATGGCACTCTGACGTCATTACGCCTCGATGTCTGTTAAATTTGAGACTAGTAATACGTAACGGAGACACTCCGGTGTAAACAGAAGGGGGTTGGTTGAAGTTGTATGTTTAGTGTATTGTATATGAATTTTCAATTAGGTCAATAGCATGGAAAACCCGGCCTGACGTCCTTCTGACCGCATATGTCAACTTTATTGTACCCTGACGTCATTACGCATTGATGTCTGTTAAATTTGTCACTTTGAGTACGTAGCGTAGACACACCGGTGTAATTGAAAAGAGTTTGGTTGAAGTTGTATGTTTAGTTTATTGTCGATGAAGCTATTAATGCGATTAAAATGGTTGAAACCCGCTCTGGCTTCCATATGACCGCATATGTCAACTTTATGGCACTCTGACGTTATTACGCCTTGCTGTCTGTTAAATTTGTCACTTGAAGTACGACGCGTTGACATTTTAGTACACTTGAAATGAGTTTGGACAAACTTCTATGTTTAGTTTAATGTCGATGAGGCTTTTAGTTCGGTAAAAATGTAGGATTTTGCAAGACAGTAAGAAAGACACTCACTTCGGTAGGTGTCGCTGTTAGAGGTTTATATAATTTTGTTGTTTTTTGTTTAACTAAGAGTCCCGACTTTGCCATAGCATAAGTATGTGGTAATCCAAGAAATGACATATTCTAGCTTCCAAAACGGGCCATAGCTAGCCAGAAATGTGTTTGAGAGGACATAGAAGTGATTGCAATAATGCTGTACTTTCTCCCCTACAGGTACAATGGTACAGTCTGGCCCCCTCTCCCCGGCCTACTCTCCCCGGCCTGTCCTCCCCATGGCACCGGGAGCGCTCCTTACCCAGATGGGCGAGTATGGCATGGCACGACGCTTCACTTAGCGGTTTGTACGTGTATTGCAGATGGCGTGATGTAGGTTACTAGGCCACCTTACATCTGTTACAAGTTGGTAATGAGAGAACGGGGGGTAGACTCCTACTTTGCCCCGCTTTTGACAACATCCCGTGACAACACCAGTTGAGTTCAACCCTGTGTCAATGACCTCAACTTTATCTCCTGGAAAACGTCCCTAAATCCGTATAATTTTTCGAACCTTACCTCTTGTGTCTCTTGCGTATATATACATATACATAATTGATGGCGTATATATCATTTGTTGTGTATGCCATGGGCTAAACTACGCTACGCCCTCGGAGACTATAAACCCCTCGGTGGGACTACTGTTATACACTGGTTTTTTGGCCTTCCCATCGGTCAACTTATACATAAGCATAGAGGCACATGTCATAGAAAAGGGCAGGATAACTTTGAATTTTATTCTTTGATTTGTCATGGTACAATAGTTAATTGTGGTGTCATATGATGATCAGTATCGGGTAGTACAGAAATAATTGCGTCTTTTACACTATATGTGCGTCTTCGTTGTAATGAAAGAAGAAATCATAATTAAATCTAAAACTACATGTAAACAGTATGTTGCTTTAGATTTGCCTGCTGACATTTGGTTGTTCTCCGTAAGTCGCCGCCGAAGTCCAACTTGAAGACTTCAATAAAAGTCTGGTATAACAAGGCGGGCGATAAATTTCACTGGGCGTGATGTTTGCCAACCTGTTTCACGCGGATACCATCAGGCTTTCCGTCATTTTGTGTAACGTAAACACGGTTTTAGGTACGGAGTTGGAATAACAATATTTTCCACGTTCTCTGTAGTTATAGGTGTGGGGATAGATGGTACCCATTCTAAGTCACCGTTGAGAAACGTTATCTTTTCTTCACTGCCAAGTTTAATTTTGATAGAAGTAGCATTATCTAGTGAAGAATTGGATCCATATTGGGTAAATGGCATTGATATTGGTGATAATTCCGGGTCACTAGAAGTAAATGTGTTAGCTGGCATGGCTGGCATCAGATAAACAGCCAGATCAAATTGGGTCAGTCTCGACGTTTCCCCTATTTTCTGCGCCTCGTGTGTCGGTGACCGCTGGGACAGCCACGTCAACACTGCTCCCACAGGCAGAGAACCAGGTCAACACACTTTCCAGATCCTCTCCTCACGGACACCGCCATCACATGAGGTAACTAACGTTTTCCTTTCTGTGTTGTCTTGTCATGATTGCTTATTAGAATGTACCGACTATGTTTTTCCTAGACGTGCATAAGTGTCATGTAAACGGTTAAAACCCTTACCAGTCGGTGTATGCTGTTTTACATCTTCTTTTCCCATTTTCTTTGTTATTTGCATTGGCAACACAAACATGCTTTACAAAAAACAAAGGGCATAATCTTGACAATGGTATCAAATAAAATCAAATTTTGGGCGGCCATAACTCTGCCTGACAATGCTAAACCAGCCAGCCAACAGGTGCCTACCCAAATATATGGTGAAATTTACAAGGTACTGGTTTCCAATTGGTTTGTCTACAATATACACCAGTCTATAATTTATATTACATCAACATAAGAGAGTTTAACAATACTTTTCCCTGTAAATGCTGTTTGACTTCTGTATAAGTGTCTGTATCAAGACTCTTAGGGTTACATTAATGTAGGAATTGTTGGAACTGTTCAAGCCTCTCAGAGTGTAGCGTTTTCTGCTATATACACGTTCTGTGCATACAAATGTGAAGGAAAGAGTTATCAGTGAAATGTATCATGATAAAGTATCCTTCAACAAATGATATCTTGTTGCTGGGTGCCACACTGGTGGTATTACCAAACTGCAGAAGGTCTGCAGGGGAGCGATGCTTTGTGGTAAAAATCAACAGTAAATATAGGGATGC
Source organism: Branchiostoma floridae (assembly GCF_000003815.2). NCBI lineage: Eukaryota > Metazoa > Chordata > Leptocardii > Amphioxiformes > Branchiostomatidae > Branchiostoma > Branchiostoma floridae. The sequence continues at coordinate 26,594,930 of NC_049981.1, forward strand.
CGGCAAATCTTTCAATAGTCACAATAGTGTATAGTGTATTTATTTATAGTGTATTACTAACCAACGCATCTTACAATATGAAATTATTGATAAAAACCTAAGTTTAAGTTTGACAGATATAAGAAACGTCGACGAAGACTAAACTGAACTAAGTCTAAAGTCACTTCCACCGAAGTTAGCGTTGCTTCTAGCAGTGGCTTTAGGATAAACCATTAGTGATAAAACCGACAACATTGGATACCCAGTAAGCCTACGTGAAACGGGTTCACCATATGGAATTCATGGAAATCGTAAACCTTTACTAATGAAGATGTATAAACATGCACTGCTTGGTCCCATGTGGACATATCATTAGCGACTCCGTAATACTTCGTAAGAACAGAAATAGACAAGCAGCATAAATTTTCTTTATTTGGGTCACACAGAAACACGTATATTTTTAGAGCACACATCCCTCTCGCCAGAAGTCATCTGAAATGTACACCCTTGTTTTTTTTCGTGGCGATGGGTTGGCCAGGGGTCATATTTTCATAACAGGCGAGAGGAAGTAATATGAGATTTGCAGCCACGAAGGGTCAGGGGCCCCGTGAATTTTTCCATCAACTGCTATGATTTCATTGTCGCTAGATGTCGTTCCTTTTCAATTCACGACACCCTGACATCATGATGTAGCTGTCTCTGTCAGTCATTCGCAGTTGGTAGGGGACGATCATTACCAGATGAATAACAAGATATGACGCTGGGATAGGAGGGAATAGCCCTAAATCTAAATCATTAGCCCGGATGCAGTAACTACCCTCCTACCCGTAAAGGAGGCGCTCTACGTTGATAGAACCAACAAGTTTACAAAAATGGTTGAACCTCGTTTGCTTTCTGGCGACAGTTAGATTAGAATATATCTTTTACAGCCTGACCTTTAGTGAAAGAAATTTCCTACTAAATTCTGCGTGACACATTTATGCCCTAGGGACACTATTCACCACATTAGCGTCGTCGGCTGCATGCGTGAGGCATACAAATGTAAAGGAAAGTTATCAGTACAGCGTGTCACAACGGCTGGGAGCTTGTTGCTGGGCGGAACGCTAAATTGGCGGAGTAGTGAAAACACAATATATAGCCCACGTACTTAACATGATATTAGATTCTTTCTCAAAGACCGACGTGACCGTTGGATACCTACGCTAGGAGGTAAGTTGTTCCGTGGGGCATGGTCGCGCTCGTAACGCGCGAGGTATGTAAACTAGATACAGTGGTAGATATTTTAGGGACCCCTGTCACCCCCTCCCCTCATATACTACAGCAGTGTATATGCATGTGCTGTGTTCATAGCTGACCATGACTGACCAATGTTTATGATAACTAGTCAATCCATACATGTAGCTCCAGTGGTTAGCGGCGCGGCTGCATCTCTGGAAGGGAGAAGTCGTACGTTCGATCGATCACCCGACATGCACGCTACTGGCATTACTGTGCTGTCTGCAGCCCTTTAATAGGACGGGACGTAAAGACGCGGACCATGATGTTCATTGTGGTGCTTGACAGCTTGTCGGAAAGAGCTAGTGGAGTTGTAGAGTTGTACAATGAGCCTGTATGACTACTGTACATAGCGTCTGTATTCTGTCACGACCAGTGAAACAATCATAATAGCTCCTCGGATCGATATCACTGTCACTTTCACATGTCCCCATTGACGTATTCATTACTGTATTTTAGCACAGACACGTCGCTTTGCTCTGGATGTAAACATCATACAGTATCCCAAGGTCATACCCGACTTAGCCATCCCCCCTCCCCACCCCCTTATTTACAACTACCTTATTAGACAGTGTTTAATCAAATGCACCACTCGTCTTACATAATTTACGGTGGACTAATAAAGCTCCCATCTCTAACAATGAACATTCCCCTAACCATACTATAAAACATTTATGAGGCACGTTACACATGTATATCTTCTCCCCAACTACGGTCCACGTCTGCCTCTCTGTCTGTCTGTGCCGTACCGGAGTGTGGACCGTCTGCTCTGCAGAAACGGTAAGCCGCCTTTGGGTAACACACCAGCTGAGTTAGACAGGATCCATTCACACAGGTTGGATCATCCCTACCGTTTTCGATAAGTGCGGCGGGTTCTTAAACGTACTCGGTTTGGCTCTCCTCAAACACCTCCGGATTTACGTCCCATCCAAGAAGACGCACGTAACAGACTATAGGCACTTATTTTCACCTAAATATAGTGAGGAAAAAGGTGTAAAGTGCATTTCCCAAGGGCACAACACTGGAGCCTGCTAGGAACTTATTAAACTCTTGTGACTAAAACACCTAAATAGCAGTGCTGGGCAGAGCCCCCCATACGTGTACCACAGGTGTACCCTGTGAATGAGATAGCTTAATTAGACTAAACATACAGTATATCCTTAATTTCGTGTGCATATTATTGGGGAACGTTGACAATGACCTATATGGTGTGCCTTAATGCAAATCAGTATTATTCCATTACTTCATACGTATTGATTCATCAGGTAAAGGTCTCCATCATAACAAGCATACAGGCGTATCTGACTTGTCTCATAGCTTACATGATTTAGTACTTCCGTTTTTAACATGACAACATGACGACTTCGGCTCGGTAACTCTTGTCGAGATTATGCTGTACGGACTCAATATTACTTCGAAAACGGCCATTGATTGTGAGGCTGAAGACGTGAAGTTGGGAATGGCAACTTTTATTGTGTAAAAGCGTTACATATCTATGTGGTACATCATGAGATCTGAAAAGTACTCTCGATAACATTGGTGGACTTATTCCGGAGCAGTAGAAGTGAGTCTGCTATCCAGTAAAATCCTCTCATTATATAGCAGTTCCCTCGCGGGTAACTGCACGCGTTTATTGTTATACAGTACAACAAACACGCTAAGCTGGTGGTCAGTAAGGTTACACACTAAACCCTGCAGGGCCAGTTTTGATATTCCTTTGCTGAATAATTCCTGCCATCGGCGCTATCGTTGACCTGGAGGTCACTGCGGGTTACCACAGTTTACGCCATCAGGGAAATATCAAAGTGATCACCATATACATCACTCCCTCCCCCTTCCCCCAACGTTAAGGATACAGCGTGTTTTTGGTTTGGGTGACACCAACGAATTTGTCAAGCTCAAGTTCACTGTCACGATCGGCGGCGTGTTGGACAGGTTTCCGCTCACCACGCCTTATCTGCTGCCACCCATCCGGCGGGATAGAGACGGCTGCTTTCTTCTCCTGGAGAACCCTGGGGGCAGCAATATGTCATGGGCACTTCACATGGCCAGGTTCGCCTTTTGTGGGCCTTACAGTCCCCGTGTTGGGGGAGAGTCGCGCCTTGAACACGTCATGGGACTCATCCCAGTGTGAGTGGTTCAAAAGCCTTTCAGTCTTGTCAGAGACTTGTGACAATATGTCACGGTAATCTCGGTAGGTCGGTTCTGTCCTACCTTGAGCCCTGTAGTCTTGTGTCGGTCCCCATCGCAAAAGGGAGCAAAGTTTGATGAAGAACGGTATACAGCCCTCATGGCTTGTCCAAAAGAACTATGATATTCAGTTTCCCGTCAGTATATGTTATACCTTGACCTTCCTCCGCTTCCAGACACCCTCTCAGCAGCATACGCTCTTTACGGTACCCCTGAGGAATCCCAGTCATTACCCTGAAAAGCGACGATTTGTCTTCATTCTGGCGGGACCTTAACCTTTACCAAGATGTATAACAGCTCGCCGCGATGACATTTGTTTTGATCTAGATGGGATGGAAAACTTCAAGTGATGACAGCGGGTATGCTGATGAAGTTTAGACATACAGGTAAACAGCATCTAAAGACAAATCAATGAAATAATGAGGTTTTCAGTGGCATCCATCAATCTTCTTCTGGAAAAAGGACTGTTCGCGGCGGTTAATTTCGCGGTACGAAGCACCATGCACTGTACATAGTCTCTTTCTGCTACGGAAAAATGTTCGCGGTGGTTTTAAAGGGGCGTTCCACTCCACACGGGAGTGTTATTTTCCGATAGATATTAATTATAGGAAGTAATAAATGCATACTACTTCACATTATACGATAAAGTACCCAGTTGCCTCAAAAGCATTCAGTCTTCTACTAAACTCACCAAGTACCCGCTAATTGAATTAATCCTATGGCTGAATACAATGCAAAACTTTTAGTTAAGGTTACAAGTTTCAGGATCGATAAGAAATCTCGTCTTGTTATGTGTTCTTTGCTATCTTATGAGCAATTTGCCTTCTTGGTGTGTTTAGCGATCCTCATTTATTCCGAAAATATGCACGATAAACAAAGTGTCCATTCGTATAGGGAATGCATGAGTATGGTCTTCATGATCATGCTGGGTTTAGTGGGTGTCATATTGTTTTACAAAACACACATCGCGCTATTCATCCCAAGGTGAATTTCACAAAATTCGGCTGATTATGTATTATCTATTGGAAATGCACATTACCTATTGGAAAACACCACCCCCTTCTGGAGTGGAATGCCCCTTTAAGTTCGCAGTGAAGTGCCCACCGCGAAAACCGCGAACATTTCTGCATTTACAGTACTCTGTGGGGCTTTATAAGTGTTTGAAATGACACCTCACAATCTCATCCATATTTTGTGTATAGGCCCGATTGTTTCATGCGCACTCACTATTTCTGTATAAGCTGCTTGAGCCCAGACTGATAGCTTTTAGCCACTCACACCGGGACGGACTGTTCCTCTTGTGTTTGAGTACTAGTGTGGCATGTACTGCTCGAGTTGTAGCTCTCACCCCAAATATGGCACCTCTACTAGTACCTTTCATCCAACAGATCGTTCAGATCGAGTGAGGAAAAAGTGTGAAGTGTCTTTCCCAAGAGTACAATATTGGGCCCTGCTTGCGAACTTATATCGCAAGTTTAATTTCAATGCAGATGTTGGAATGAAAACTCGTGACGCTTTCTTAATCGTCCTCTTTTTTTCATTCTGACACGTCCCAATGATTGTGTAATTGTATTACTGTGCCGCTAGAAAATGTTATGCTATTTTTTCTATGCACCCTAGCATTTACTCGGAGAATACCCTGTGTACCCGCATCGCCCTTTTCCCCACGAGAAAGATTTTCCCGAGTTACGGCGTTGAGTTCTACCTTCAAACCGCGCTGTTAACACCTCCCAATCCCACTTGATCAGCCTCGATCCGCAGAACCCGGTCGGGATCTGCCCAGTGTATTACAAGTGGTTTACGAAGCAATCAACAACAGCTTTTCTCTTATCCGCTGCGTGTGAGTAAGTAAGCCTGCCGCGATTGGTAGCGCCAAATTTCCATCCACATATCCCGGGTTCAAAGGCAAGATATGTATGCAGCATTGCATAGAACTGGGCATGTCAGGAAGTGGCTATTTTTCTTCTGAACGAAGTCAAATAACTTCTTTTATGTATATTAGCCAGAACCTACCCGCAAATCGTAAATTCCTATCTGCTCGATCTATCCTACATTCAACCAAACTATCAGACTTCTTACGTTGCTGCCTTAGGTCTTGCCACAGAAATTCTCCATGGAGTTCACAACAAACCCTCAGTCGCATATTTTCAGACGTGAAGTGTGTGCCGAACTCTATCAGGTGGAGAAGTCAAGTGGCACAGCACACATGTGGCACACGTTAACGTTATGTCTCCAGACCTACTTGGCAGGACATGTTGAAACGCAGCTGGATAAAGGTTGGGAGCGAGACGTCTGTCAGACAGGAGAGCTGGCAAGGCTGTGACAGGTATTGGCAGCTTGGTCCACAGCCACAAGAAACGTTCTCAATATCAAAAATTCAGTGTGTAAAAGTAATGAAGCATCCCCGCCTGCTCAGGCTTTCAGGATAGTCTCGTATTGTGTTCGTCAGGCATTAAAACAAGCTTTGCCTTTGAAATCTATTTTTCTTCGCCATTTGGAGATTTAGAATCGCACGTTTACGCAATAGAGCCTGTGTCAGGCACGGTGCAACAAGGTATAATTCTGATTTACCATCACAACAGACTAGAATCCGGTCGTAAATAATTCTGCATACATGGGTACATTTGCACGAAACGAGTTACCAGCTACAGTTAGAGTGGAGAGTAGCTTAATACACTTGTTATGATGTACCTCAAAATAGGTCATAGCTTATTTCAGGAAAGGGTTTTCCGTTGGGTCTCTCCCTTGCTCCTATTTCGTTACAGTAGAATCCATGAAACCAAGGTTTTATCAAGCTCATTGATTAAACAAATAAGTAGATTTTGTTTGCCCAAGGCCTGTTCAGGGCCACCACCTGTTGTAAGCCCAGTGGTTTCGTCCATAATTACTTTCGTCGTGCTTCGGTCCTTGATTTGCCTCCGTATTTCTGGTGTTTCCATGGTTAGGAGCCAGCTTTGTTTTGCAGTATACGTAGGGAATCATATTCCCACCCGCACTGCAGTAGTATCATATCGTCGTAAATGATCAGGTTCTTTTCTGTATCCAAAGGGTTCTCAGTCCACAATAGCGGAAACAACCGGCGAGAGAGAACCAGCAGTGACGATCGGATTGTTACAACACAGGGCGGCGTACTCACGCAGCGGGCTCTGCTTTGTCTCTTGGCACGGTAAGACAAACGTTTCTTGTCAGTATATTTTATTGTATTGGCAAGCAACATACTAGTAGGTATATTTACAACTGTTTTGTCAACCCTTCCGTTTTGTATGGTGAATTCAAACAAGTAAACAAATAATGAGCTCGAGGTATTTCAACTATCGTCTGATGTCTGGATCCGGCTCGTTTTCTGTGTTTTATGCCTCTTTTGCTCAATTGATACTCTTTTCTAGTTTTGCACTCCTTCTGAGATATGCAAAATAGGCATAAAACACTCAGAATGGCCAAGATGGATCCTTACATCTGCTTGGAGATGATGTCATCATATCACATTACCTTAAGGCACCTCTCTGAATACGTCAAACGTGTGCCATAGTGATGCACTTAAAAGACAGCCGGCATAGCTCAAGGCTGAAACGACGATCATTTTATCATACTATTTATTACTGCAAAGTGTCACAATCAACATCTCTCGCCATCTTTCTCTTTGATCATGTTTCAAAGAAGCCTTGTGTCAAACTCGACCGCTGCTGAGACCAGCGAACAATACTTTACCGACAGCTGTTGTATAACGTTGTAGTGTAATATAATGTATAGTAGCAAGGGATTTTAGGCAACTTTCAATAATGTACATATCTGCCATTTGCTAGTAAAAGTCGTCATATGTATCATTTAATATGCATAACCATCCCTGGCGTATTCGTCAGGTCCAACCTAGAATACTTGTATCAATCGATAGATATATGTTGAAGAACTTTCCAGGTACAGGTGAGTGATTTCAGCGAATCAGGTTCTACGGCTGCGCAGTTCTGCCGCGACCGTTATGCCCCACAGCTACCGGTCTATTTCTGTTGGCTGCTTGTCTATTCACAGGCTGCCTGATGGATTAGCTTTGGAGTAGAGTCCCGTTTCAAGGATTTAGGGTGTGGTAGTTAACGGTAGCTGTTAGTGTCGTCAACGTCATTTGTGCCACTAAGTGAAGCCCCTGTTTTCTCTTCAAACACCATTATAAACCAAACTCCGAAAAGCTTTCAAGCTGCTTTTTATGTCAAGATTTTACGAAACGCCACCGAAGTCGAATAACACGCTTACTTCGCAACAGTAATTCGGTGGGCCAAGCTACGGACGCCCCCTTGTGGAAAAAACAGTCACTGCACACAAATACCTAGCAACGATCCCTAATCCATCACAATAGCGGCACAAAGACTTAATGACGACATGGCATGACTGCCGCATACATTCACTGAGCTGTCTGTTTACATGTACATGTATTCCTAGCTTCAATATAAGACATTTATTGTTACTAGTATATTTTCTTCCCTGTCACCACTTCGTAATGCTGACCCCACCCGGGCCTTTATGACGTAATCTACAAACATGGGTGGGGCTGGATTCACCTGTCAAAGGGGAACACGCTATTAGATTTCCTTATACCAACAAACTCCTTTCATACTCTTTCTACTGTCATCGCACATCGTACACCACAATACGATGTTTGCTTTTGAAAGTATCGGTCCTTTGTTTTTGGCAAACCCATGCATATGCGCAAAGAGGGTCCCTGGCAAAAAGTATAGAGAGAAGGGTCTTTAAAGCGGTCGTGTTGACCTTTGAGACATGGTTCGATGAATAAAAAGCTCCTGAACAAACGCTAGGTGTGTCACTAGTAGTACAGCAAAGAAACGCTATGGGAAGAACGGATTGAATGGGTATAAGTAACGTTAGATTCCCTCTAGCACCTTGGTATAACTTCCATACCTTACTTTAGTTTAAGTTTTACGTACCTCCTGTACTGTTACCTCCCCAACTTTATCCTGAGGTGGATATTGTGCAATCCTTTAAGCAGATGTTGTGTTCTGTTGGATGTTTTAGGCGTGTTTTACGGCGTTTTGTGCATACCTTTCTAGGACAATGTAGTATGCCGTTTAAGGCGAAGGACTAAGACGCTGAGCCGGACCATATAACCAAGGACGTTATATCAGATATAACGTCCTTGATATAACCGACGAGTCAAGCATAAACTGATACGTATATACAGATATCAGAACACCCGACTATTGTATACGCGTACCTACACGTTCGAAGATATGTGAATCAAATCGTTTCAGGGGACAGGCTATTCTTTTCCGACTTTTGTTTTCTTCCATTCCTTTTACTGTGTACCGTATAAAATTTGTAATTTGACACTATAGTATTAGTACCTTGTTAACATTCCTTATATCCTTTTTAATTTGGGGCCTATATTTCTCGCATGCGCCAAGACATATCTAACCCTTCAGACAATACGCTGGTTTTGGTTCCTACGAGGTGAACTGCCTATAGTCTGTCCGACCTGCCTAAAGCCGTCATTTGCATAACAAGTGGAGGATGACGCTCCAATGGGGATGCCTGTGCCCTGACCCCTGACATAATCGGCCTCCGTTCAAAAACTGGTTTGGCTGAGTGATGACATGTAGATCGCCCTCCCACCCTGTCGACAACACCACGTCAGCTCTCTGTCACAAGCCAGGTAAGAGCTTTCTTGCGCTGTTTCAGAGGCCTATGGCGTAGCCACAACATGTACAAAACCGTCCGTTTAGCCAGATTTGTCTGTAATGAATGGCTCTGCGCCAAATCTCTACTACTGTAGTAGCAGTAGACATGGTAATTGGCACACACAAAAGAAGGGTGGGCAATCACAACATCGTCCCTTCTCTTGATAGACCGTTGTCATCACTTCAAGGACATTATATCCTGTATATAATGTGTTTTATTGATGATCCCTTATAACCATGTATGACGTATTGTTGTCTTTGATAGTGCTGTATCAGTGTAAGTGAGGAAGGTGCGATCCTGAGTGGGTAGTGGTAAAACCGAAATGGGTGTGTGCGTTTGTAAACCTCAGTACAAATAACCCGTTTAAAGGTATGGCACGGAAGTCCATGGATCCACGTGGATCCACGTGGGTTATCTTTTCATGGTTACTAAACTTCTAAAGCCTGCTTTGGAATTATTTGCGGTCTTGCAAAGCCTAGGCCCTAGGAGTCAACGTCAATGTCGAGATATCGCAACAATCACAAACTCACTTCCCGATATTCTTACCGCTGCCAAACACCATTTGGCGTATCTGCCCTGAACAATGTGAGGGGGTGCACTTTTCGCCTACTTACACATTTTCATTGCCAGTACAAACTTGCAAACTGTAACGTTAATACGAAGGACATAGTAAACATCTCACTGACATCGTAAATATTACGTTGTACAACAATAGAAAGTGTTTTAATTTGCTGCTATGCTATCATATAAATCAAATATTCCACTCGATAACGTAATACCGAATCTAATGTGTCACTGTATCTGTCATTTCCTGAACCTATATAGTGTAATTAAATAGGACAATTAATTTTTTCAGTATATAATGTGTCAAACAAAGTATCAGTATTGGTTCTGACTAGAGCTTTCGTAGGCACATTTTGATATTCTGATATAGCATCTACAATTTGTATATCATATGTATACATGTACTTAGTAACGTCAAGCTGTTTTAAATCTATGCTTATACAACCAAACCTGTACATGTGACCAGCTCTACGTAAAGACGACCTGGCCAATGTGTTCACCTTTTGGTCTTCCCTTGGACAATTTTCCTATATACAGACACAAGCGTTAAGAATCCTATCTATGGTTACCACCTGTGCCATCTGTCAACATACATCAGATTTTATCGGTCCCCTCGGTGGTGTTCTTCGGCAGATATGAATGTATGTGCTATTTCTCCGTACCAAAGAAAGTACATTAGGTCTCCAAAGCACCCTGTTTAAGATATATTGGCCAATATGTCATACCACAGGGATAATCCTATCATTCCTTCGTCGACAGCCGTGAGAAAGAGGGCTATAATTAAAAACAGGACTAAGTAGGTCAGACGTTTTCACCTGTTTCTTTAAACACCCCAGGCGTTTATAGACTATTATGTTCATTGACCTCCCAACAGAATTATTGTTCACCCTCCTGTTTCGGTTCGTTACTGATGTGAGACGGCCAATTTGCATAAAACCATGTTTTCTTCACGTTAGAAAGACTCGGGTTGGTATTTGCCGAGGTGCCCTGTTGTTGCAGTCTTTTAGATTTTTTTTAGAATTAACTGGATCAATTTAAAGAGACATTTGATAGTGGTCCAAATGTACAGTACGCACTGTTTCCAGACAGGATGGGATGTGTATAGACATAGCGCAAAGGCTGAATATAATTCCTTTTTTGTTGTTATTGCTTACACATGTTAGCGAAGTACGAGAACCACACATTGTAAATTTCACTAACAAACAAAGCAGACATTGTGAAAAATGATAGGTTCCGACGACCTTGTATTAGTCCAAAACATTTATCAATGGCGTGACGTCAAATCATTGTTTCGGGTCCATGACTGATAGACGACAGGGAGAACCTGACACGCACGCACGCGACGGCCGCGGGCAATCAACACCTGCATGGCCAGGTATGGATTTTACACCTGGAGTTCCCCAGAAGACACTAGATTATAGTCCCGTTACGTCATAATGCTGACACAATTTTGTAGCAGCCAACGCAAATCCTGGTGGAAAGGGGAGAAGGGGATTGATCCAGAAAAGTGTACATGTAATGAACTGAGTGCCCCCCCCCCCCCATCATAATTTCTGGGCTGTGTATCGTGTGTCTTCACATATTTACTAGCGAATCTTTTATCCTGTTGAAATGCCACATTGGTATGGCTGTATTTAAATGTTTCACGTACAAGCGTACTTAGTCCCTTGAGGATCTGTTTTAACGCATTATGATTACGTTACTAAGTGTATTACTCTCTTACTAAGACGTACAATGCCGAAGTGATTATGCCGCCAAAGATCCCGAAGCTGTATGTGCTGTTTCTAAATTTAGTATAAAAGACACAGAAGGCTATATACCAGTGTTTTGTGCCTGCCGCGCCTAGTGACCCGTTAATGATGTTATTTGTTTCTCTAGGTAGCAACCATTGAAGCAGGCACGTATTAGCTAAAATGATCTGCTAAGTATTTATACACCATACATGTAGATATGATTTACCATCAGATGTAGCAGCAATATACCGGGCGACGTTTCAAGTCCTTTCCGTTCTGAGATAATCTTAATATGTGGACTGAAAAAAGGTTTTGGTATATATAAGATAATGCCGAATGTCTATAAAGAGGAAAGATATTAGTATTATTTTTCTGTCATGAATAAATGCAAGTATTTCAGAATGTGTATAAACGTTGAATGATTAGAAGTACGCTCTATTCAGTTTTTATGGAAGCAACCCCTTTGGTTTTTAAGGAGCATTGAGTACGGGCTCCCAGCTACTTCCACAAGAGCCTAGGGTTTAACGTTAACTGTGAGGGGGTGATCATTCTGGGAACTTGGCTTACGTTTGAAACAGCTGTCGTGTGGTAACTGTCAATAAACTGCCCCGTTCCAGACAGACAGTTGGCAGCGGTAACTGCCAACTGTTATGGCGTGAGCGGGACAGTCTGAAGGTAGAGACTTGGACTTAAACTAGGCTTGAAAGTCGATCTGTGTTAGTAGACATCATTCTGAGGTGGACCTGTAATTTCCAATGCAAAAATTGGACTCAGTGCGCAAACTTTCGACCGTCCAACTCCAGTTTTTGTCAAGGAATGAGCAATCCACCGTTTCTATGACATCACGATTTAAGGTTAGAACCCAGTAAGCAATGGGTCATGAGATGCGGAGAGTTTATGGCAACCCTCGTTTCTTTTGATCGATGGGCGTAATACCCTGATGTTAAGGGTTTCTTTCATTTTCTTGCAAAAAGAAACGCAAACTTGTGAGCCCCTTCCGTGAGAGGGGAATGGTGGTTTGTGGACGCCTGTGGAGAAAAGTCTGGAAGGAATTTACGGAGGTGTGTTCAACTTGGACCGCCTGCAGGGGGGCAAGGGGAACTTGTCTGTTCCGAGATGGGAGTGATGGGGAACGCTTAGAAGACATTGGAGCTTCTGTTCTTTTATCGGGGTTTCTGTGTCACGGTGGGTATCAATGGTCCTATTTGATTTGTGGTTTATGGTGTTATATGGTTTCTGGTAAGTCAAATTGATTATCGGCTGTTTGGGAGTTAAAAGGTGTAACAGATATTATATTTTCGGTGACAAACACTAGCCTTTATACCATCCCTCATATTAACCATGGTTGACGAGCGAAAAGATTGGGCCACCGGTTTCTGCGGAGGATGGTACTCAGGCTAGAGAACCACGCGTATGCACAGAGGGCTACATAGTACAAAGTTCATACACGCACGCACAGAAAAGGGCGAGCGAGCGCATTCACGCACGCAGATGTGACACAAACACAAAGTGACACAAATACAAACACACGCACTAACACACACTCATACACACCCGCACACACACACACTAAGACACGCACACATTCACACACACACACACATTCATACACACACACAGACGTATCATGCGGCTGCTATCATGCGCCCATCGACATACATTTTGTAGTTCACTCTGTGTCCATTTTCTGGGATAGCGTGAGCTCAGCTAAGCCAGGCGCCCACCTCAGCACGTCTCGCCTGATGATGTCTAATTCAGCGCACCAGGTGCAGTCTACGGGAACTGATCAGCGTACACAGCCCAGGCGTGTTCAACACAACTCCAATTCGCCTGGAAAGAGAACACTACATTCCCTGCAAATTGAAAATCGTGAAGTAACCCCCTTGTCGGTCTCAAGGACGAACAGGAGTAGCTTACAGTCAGAGTTTCAGACATTTGAAGGTTAGGAGAGAAACGTAAGAATGGCGCTGTCCTCACCGTTATGAAGGGTTAGGAGTTAACTGTTCTTAACGAGCAGCTAGACGAGTTGAATCCAGACTGAAGGTAAGAGTGCTGTTAAAAAGGAACGTCTTTTCGCAGGTCAATGAGTTATAAAGTTGATCTTTAAATATTTTCCCGCAATTTCATTTTGATCTTCCGGTCCAGTAGTGGCACTACGTAATTCCCTTGCAGAGACGCTTTTCGATAAAAGATCACCGAAAAGAGACGAGCGGTTGGTAATCTGCAGGAGATTAACGCCCACGAGTGGGTCGAAGCTTTATTCTAGACCTCCGTAAACCCGATAAGAACCACTAATGCGTGAAGAATATTGAATGGGTGTCCGGAGCGCACCTCAATTTCCAACTCGCGAGCCGCCTGCACGCTATCCCTCCATAACCTGCCTTTGTAGAACAGTATACACCCCATACTGCAAATTGCATCTCGCAGCCGCTAAGCCGAGCGGTGTGGGCGATATTAAGAAGGTGTTAGCCTGCCGTAGGTTTGATTGTTTTGCAGCTTTCATGGCAGAGTGCTCGATATGCCGTCACTGCGTATTAGCTGATCCCTACCCACCAACTCTCTGGGTATAGAAGTTTCATCGATAAACTACATGGTCAGGAAGGAGGGTAATGAAACATGGGTACAGGTGCCAAAGAAGGAGCATCCAAGAAGCTAATAAAAAGAGATTTGGAGATGCTCAAATTGGCTATAAGATTTCTTGTAGTATTCCATACCGTCTAGGTCTGTCCTCCGATAGTCCTCACTTCACGAGAATACAGGCTATGTTGATGTTGATCTCCATGTGGGGATTCGTGTGTCTACATACGTCTTCCTTCATTCGAGTGAAGGATACGTGCCTGAAGAAGGATATAGATAGTCCGCAACATTATCAACGCCATGTAATTCCAGAGTGAGTCTGCAGGAAGAGGAGTGACCTGGACAAATATCAGCAAGTAAAGTTATCGGCGAAGAAGAAGTAACACATCGGACTTCATTTCCGTACGAGTTGTGCAGTGCTGTAACCATGTGTTCAACAATTATCAGGTCCATGCTTTTAGTTTCATCCCATTTGTTGTGTGTTCGCCCCAGACCTTAAGGTTGTGTAGATGAATCTGGTATGTCGGTAGTATTTGGCTCCCTATCAACATTTTCAGGTACTGTATCATTACAGACCGATACCCCCTTGCTGATAGTAGAGCGGTATAGTCTATGGACAGCTTCTCTGCCCGAGAGGTCAAAGACCCCAACATTAGGCACCAGCTTGGTGAGCATCACCTGTTACAGCACATGATAAATGTATGGGCTGTGGCATTAACTCAGTAAGTCAAGTGGTATTACCATAATCATTATCATTATCACCTATATTTCTCTCATGATATATAGACAATTTCTAAAGATGAAGTAACCGCACGTAGCGCCCCAACCCTCACAGATCTTGTTTTGTCCCCGAAGCGGAGATGTCTAGCCTTCTGTGGCGCCAGCACGTTTTGGCGGCCGTGCCTGACCTGGCCGCCTCCCAGCCTCCGCGGTGTCCCTTACATCCTCCTTTCCGTGCAGCTGAGACGTACTGATTGGAGTCTAGATTTGATTTGATTTGGTAACGTTAAGTCCGTGAATGGCTGCAGAGACAGTCGTCATCCAAACGAGAGATGCCTACACCTCTGCGCGTAATACCCCCCTCACATTAGGCAAAAATCGATCGGACGACGAGTCTGCGACCTGTAAATTACGAGGAGGCATGACCCTGTCGGGAAGGGAGGAACTCTGCCATTTCTTCATTGGCAGCAGTGTCATGCCTCCTCGTAATTTAGAGCTCGCAGACTCGTCGTCCAATCGATTTTCACCTAATCTAAGGGGGGTACAAAAGAACCCAACACACGTATCGTCTATCGAGGAGGGATAACCCGGTGTGCTTTGGGCCTTAATATGCTCATGCCTTTTCTCTCGCCTAATGATGACAAATAAAACTCAATGTTGTAGATGGCTGTATACATATTGCACTCTCACAGTCTCAAATTCACTCTACCAGAAGCAGCATGTACTGGGTCTAACGAACACAATGGATACTCACTATTCACATTCTTAACAGGATTAACCCGTAAAGCACAAGGTCTCTTGTGAATCTCCGGCAATTATCAAGTAATAAACCCTTCATACTTTATTTTGCGACCCACTTGCTTTCTTTCCCCTACCCTCGGAGGTTTGCAATGGAATGCTCCTGACGCAAACTGGAACTTGACCTTAGTAGGTGAAACCCAGAGTAGGCAAGGTCTGATTTGACGTCAATTTTTATTTAGCTCCGGATGAATTCTTATCTTCGCAAACCAGGCGGTAAAAAGTCCATTCATGAAATGTAATCATGCAATATGATAGTCGCTGCGTTCGTTTGATAGCGTTAACATGTCCCATATGTTTGAAATGGCAGTTTCGGAGACAAACTGCAATCTCTTTACCTCTTTATTTGAAGTCATAACGGAAACAGCATTTGTGTGCGTACTTGGTGATTAAGTATTTTATTTCCTGTATTTTTCAGTACCCTCCTGTGAAGGTCACGTGCATTCGCAGCTGAATATTGTACCAACAGCAGCATCTCTGACCGAAGTCATGAGGTAAAATGTGAGTACAAATTAATGTTTTAATAGCATCGGCCTAAAGAGACACCTTTTCTGTGAGGACACGCGCTAACTCTCAGTGAAACACATTCTGTATAGATGTACATGATTCGCAAATGTTAAGCACATCAACGTTGCGATTTCTGGGCAAATCGCCAGAAGGCTCTTAGTGTCGGCATCATTGGCAGGATCATGGCAGGCTAGTGCAGTTTCTCCCATGTCGCTGAACAATGGAGAGCAGAGCACAAAGCCTCATCGATCGCAAGCTCTCGGTATTACATCTGCGTTCAGGGATGCACATAATGACTATCTGTGGATAAAGGAGTGTGTAAGATAAATGCTTTAGTTCAACAGAGAACCGCCGGCCCAATAACCCAAAAGCGTCCCGAAACATTTATTATCTGGAAGGGAAAGAATGAGGACCGAACCAGAATAGCCTCTATTGCATTTATGTTCTTCTGGGTTCTCTCCTGGCACATTGGAAATAAATAATCCGTGCTCATGCATTTGCGTCCTGATGCTCTCGACGTGACTAGAATAGAGAGGAGCGCACGGAGACGTATGTCTGGAGTCGGTTTGTTTGGTAACTGTTCAGTCTGAGGTAGCCCGCGCTTGCATGGTGCGTACATGCGTGTGTGTGTGCGTGTGTGTGTGTGTTGTGTGTGTGTGTGTGTGTGTGTGTGTGCGTGCGTGCGTGCGTGCGTGCGTGCGTGCGTGCGTGTGTGCGTGTGTGTGTGTGTGTGTGTGTGTGTGTGTGTGTGTGTGTGTGTGTGTGTGTGTGTGTGAGGTAGCCCGCGCTTGCATGGTGCGTACATGTGTGTGTGTGTTGTGTAATTATGATTTTATTTGGAATAGGTCTTGTGAAGGTAAATTTCAAGGTCAATTATAGACCTCCTGACAGCTGCAACAAAACTTCCATTTTCGTATATTTTGTCCTGGACATGCCATGGTCCTGCTTTTCTAGTCGCATGTAGCTTTTGACCTCAGAACTACGTGGTGTATGTTTGGGCCCCTAGCAGATTATTTTGAACTGTGGGGACGTTTACAGAGCTTGGCTTATCTATAATACTGATTGTAATAGTATTGGTATATGTTTCTTTTAGGATTTTGTTTCCTTTTTAGGCTTTTGTTTCGCTATATTTGTTTTGACATTGGTTTTGTCAAGGTTTTGTCAGAAGACTTCATCAAACTTTGCGTTAATGAGCTACAAAGACACTATTTTAGCAACTGCAACAGAAAATGGTGGAAACTTTCATTCGCCGAATCTTACATCTTACATTGCTTCGTACACGTCCTATTCTTTAGATATTGTGTAGCCAGTGTAGTATAAAGGTAGTCAAACGATTCAGCGCAGCTTTTCTTCCACTTTCATCTTCTTCATACAATGAGCATTTATACTACCAATAATTGTAACAGCAAGGAAATGCAAATAATCACAATATTCATGATCTTTCCTCTTGCCGAAGGAATCGTATCAATTGACTTTCAATTCTTGGCGAGACATTTTCCCTAGTTGTGGTAATGATGTCGTTTTCTGCAATACCCCAAAGTTAAAACCAAAGGATTTAGTGAGTTGAATGATGAATGCTGTAAGCCTCTGTAGATCATGGCATAGATTTTCCGATGTCTGTCTGGGCATGTTTGCAGGGAATCAATGGGAAAGTCAATGGTGTTTGTAAAGATTTACTGTGAAATCTCTCAGCTTTATTGCTTCACTGTGTAGTTGTTTTTTTTTATATCAGCAGTGTTTGGCACCAAAAATGCAAATATTCTAAATTTCTGTATTCAGATTGACGTTTACAACTTATTTTCACATTTTCGACGTTGTTAAACAACGCAAAAACAAACCACATGAAGTTACATAATGTTAGCCAGCCTATTGAATGTATTTGTGGACAGCATACCTCAAGATGGTGTGCATGAATCCTTTCATATTTGGTAGGGGCAAAACAAGTGTCAAATTCAATAATGGGCCCTCTAAGGTACTGTAGTGAACCTGTCGGTTTTAGTTTTTGGGAACTGCAGGTGCCAGCTTTTTTATAAACAGTGCATACGTTTTGTAACCTCGACCCAACCTCGGCCAAACATGACTTTTCACTTCAAAAATCTCTTAGATTATAACAGCTTCTGTGATGTATATTCGACATGATTACATAATGCATAGACTGACCTACTAGAGGGATTATCAATGTGGAACCGCCTTTTGTTTCTGCTTCAGGCCATCTGTATCTAAAATCAAAATCCATATTTCATAATGATACAGTGCCGCTTGATGAATACTAGTCTTCACGTGTGCTTGTAAGACCCTCGCTGTGACCTCAATTGGATTTGCGTTACCATTGACATAGTTAGAATGCAAAATGTTTAAGTATGAATGTAAAGCCGGCTTCATAACTCATGAGAACGCCGGTCGAATTTGTAGATCGCTCAGAGCTCGCCGAATATCAACATCGCCCTAGCTGAAAATCTGCTCATTCACAAATGACGGGGCTCGGGCGACGTCTATCCAACACTAATGATTATATATCCCACATTAGATGGTCTATTGGACATGGACGAAGTGAGAATCGACTAACCCGGTAAAAAGCTAATATTTGGATAAACTTTAACTTCTCTGATTCTTGGGAAGTGTGTAGGGTATGAGTGGGATGGACGGGCACCTTGAAACAAGAGTGTTTTGCGATGGACCAATCCAAAATCTCAAAAAATCCTCGCCGAGGCTCACCAAAGGACATTGGTGATATAATTGCCCATGATTAAAAACAATGTATATATTAAGAACTTGATGAAATATTTGACTCTAGCTCAAGAATATTTTGTATATCAGGCCCTATTTGTAGGCTACTTAGCTTTAACCTCATAATACCATTACAAAGGTGACGAGGGTCGTTTAGATCAATTTGTTTGATAAGAGCTATATCGATTAATAGTTTCAAGGTGTCTTTACACCAAATCCTTATATTAACCGCCGAAGGACAATGGACACGCAATCCAAATCCTTTCATTTCGGCGATATGTTATCGGTACATGAGTTATTGCAGCATAGTGACAGTAGTGCGGTAGTGAGTAGGCGTGGGTTTCCTACGGCCATTATCCGTGCTCATAGGCACGCGAGCAGGCACGAAAACTACATCCCCTTACATCACAGATATCACAGTATGACAGAACTGGGACAGATAACGCGTCATATAATCATATTCCTTTGACAAGATGTCGTCTACATTTACATATAAGATACATCGCCAACAATACGACCCCATTATCATTATGATTACTTCATTCACATCCACTTATGCGTATGCCGGCCAAGACAAGTAACTTAATGATTTGTAATAATCTCATTTAAGAGGCGACATTTCGTTAACCGGTAATTTACGTTTGAGATAACACCATGGAAACTACGCTTCGCGCTCCTCTAATATGGTCCTGACGAAGAGAAGCGTGCGTTAGATTAAAAGCAGGTAAGAATGGTGATATGGATAGTGATGAGTCAAGATGCACCAGACTGGAGTTCTCAGAGAAAGATAATGATGGGGTAGTGTGCTATGTTGTTTTGTGTAGTGATGCGTTGTGTTGTGTCGTACATGTGTTGTGTTGTGTAGTGTAGCGTTGTGAAGTGTTGTGTAGTGCTAGTCTACATGTGTGCTGCGTTGTTGCGTTGCATTGTGTTGTGTTGCTTTATATTGCGTTGCGAAGTGTTCTGTTATGCTGTATAACACTGTTGACATTTTCGAAGTCGTCATGGCCATAAATAATGGGGTCTACATGCATCATTGACGCTTTGTTATGTATGGTAGATTTACGAGACCACTAGTTTCTAGATACGCAATTGGCTGTTGAAAAAATATTTGCACCAGGCCAATTTCTAAATGATGTGTAAGAGTACCATACCTGACACAATCTATACGGTTACGAGATAATCCATATCGTTACTTAGAATGTAATGATTTCAGGGAATAAAAGTCTACTTCGTCTTCTACTTCAGTTTGATATGTACGTTACTCTGCTCCATGACTTTTAGTATACCCACATTGAGTAGTGGGTTTACACGGGGGTATCAAAGGAAAGCACTCCACGAGAGAAAACTCCTAGCTAAATCTAACTTACATTAAGAGCTCTATACGAATTCATTGTAAGCTATAAATATCAAAGCCTTCAATAACGTATACTACCAGCAAGCCTTGCGACGTACATTAAGCTTGAAAAAGTGCCGCACTTGTACATTTGTCGGCTTGCCCTCGGATACAACGTGCATTTACTATCCATTTCGGAAACTTAAGAGGGAAGGTTGTCGGTCACCCTTTTGATCTCTTTCTTTGAACTGTATAAAATGTGCAAGTCTTGATGTTTCCCAATAGATGTTTCTGGCACAGCTTCTATCTCATTTGAAACCACTGGTTATCATGCTTTCAATCGCGGCGTGAGGTAAAGACAGATAAAACTTGAATAGTTTCCAACTTAGCGACGAAGTTTATCAGTGAGTTTCCCTAGCTTTTTGCACACGACCCCAATCACGTGATTTTTGCACACGGCCCCCAATCACGTGACCCTGACAAATCATCGTTTCCTAAAGTTATGAGATCCAAGTCTATTACATAACCTTGCCACACTTTTCCGAATCGATCCGCTTCCCTGGGTTCTACAAGATATTAGACTGAGCTGTCTGAAAGTCCTGAGGCTAGCAAGCACAATGCCGACTTACGCCTCTCTCTCTCTCTCTCCGTTAATAGCATATTCTTCAAAAGATATCTACAAAACACACCCGTAACTGTGTTATGATATTATTTCCCATGTTAGACAATTTATGTATATTAAAAGAAACCGTTATTTTTCACTTGGTTGGGTAGCAACATGGTGACATATTTGTACCTGGATGGTCTGCCAAAATCGCACAAATCTTAAGACTGGTGAGTTAAGCCCCAGGCATATTCATGTTGATGTCAGCGCTACGTGATCATCAACAACGATTTTTCCCAAAGGGATATTTCCTTCAGGAGGACAAATAATCTAACGAGTTACTCCTATCCAATCATGTTTATCTGCGAAAATCAGGCAACTTGTCATACATAGTTTACTTCAATATCTGGAACGTTCGAAAGATTTCCTCCAGGACCATTCTTTCATTAGCAAAGGAGACTGCAAGGTGTTTATCTCCGTATTGCTCACAAATGGCGCAACATCTGTCTTCTATGAAATGTGTCTACCTCGAGCTTCAGAATCCCCCTTAGTATTGACACAAGATTGCTCAGAGAAATTTGATGTTAGGTTCAAAGTCTCGCGAGGCTTCGTGGCGGGACGAGAATTCGCGCGGTAGGTCCAGATCGAAGTTTTGAAGCTGCGGCTACTTAGAAAATCCTTTTTTTTTAAAGCCCTGTACTTAGAAACTAAAAGGCATAAGTTTTCACTTCTTACCAAAATAAAAGGAATACTACGGATTACAGGCAAGTAATATAGTGATATATACTGTAGTGTCAATGTGACAGTGAATATCTGCATAAACGTCAATCAATTCTTATCGTACGTCAATGTAATGAACTTTCCTTACCTTTTACATATCTCAGTGGAATCATAGATCAGACCTATTTGCATTTTAAGCAGCTCAACTCCAGGCGATTGCCTGCGACACGCATCAGAAGAGCAAGTGATTACTTCGGTTCAATTTGCTCTATAATTGAATTAGGAGATACAATCTCACCACGCATGTTGATGCCTTTCACATATCGACTAACTCGACATTAGCCCACATTGCGTAATGCCCATTGCATTATCGAGATTTCCTGACTCGACCTCTCCGTGCACTCAATTGAAATAAGATACGTTGCATGTACCTGTCATCTTCATCATTAGTTAAAGTTTCATACAGAAAGAAGCATCATTGAAGCCAAAATTTGCAATCAAAAGCGAAAGATTAACATTGTATTGAGATTATAGAATTGACACCGTCATTTCATGGTTCGTCAGATTTCACCATGACGAATAAACAACAAGGACGCCGCATTTCAGTTGGCAATGTTTGTACATTTAACACCATTGCACATGAACAGCCTTATATTGTAATCTCCAAGCAGATGTTTTACGACAGGATGTTTAATCGATGTACCGACAATCCCAGCTGATGGCAATGTGAACGACTCAGAGTCAGTCACGTTACAGCTCATATCCCCCAAGTCTCTTACGTTATTTCCTTGCATGCTTTTTAAGATGTAATCTTAAGATAATACAACTTCAATCTGTGTTGTGTGTCAACTGGTTTCTCAATTTTGCCTAACTTGCCTCAGGCGCCAGCGTTAATGGTCCCTTCGCTAGCTGTATCCGTTCCCGACTCCAATATCAACTTTGCAGGCCCTTTGTTTGGCCAACTCTATAATCCGCCTAACTCTTTATCTGCGACGGGTGGTATGATACCCATTAGAGCATCGACATCGCTTTAGTTTGCCTTTCTTAGTAATTAAAGCACCAGATAGGATCTTCCCCGTGTTTCCGCCAGCAGAGATGCTATCCCTCCATACTCATCACGGAAACCGCGTCTGAAATCCAGAGAATTCAATCCCATAAGGCTTGATGGATTCGAACGGAAGTGCAAAGTTCTTTCTCCAGCCTGAAGCTTTCTCTGCACACTGTGCCAAGATTGATGAACGTAATCAGCACTATCACGCTTTCGTTCCTACAAAAGTGTATGTAGGATTCTCAATATGTACTAGTTTATTTCGAGACATCGGTCAAAGTCCCGCAACTTGGCGTTAATTCTAAAAGGTAACGTTGAATCAATTGGGCAAGTTTTTTATCATCA
This sequence comes from Branchiostoma floridae, assembly GCF_000003815.2. NCBI lineage: Eukaryota > Metazoa > Chordata > Leptocardii > Amphioxiformes > Branchiostomatidae > Branchiostoma > Branchiostoma floridae. The sequence continues at coordinate 26,617,738 of NC_049981.1, forward strand.
ACACAATGTACACCCTTCTTTATATAAGACATGTTTTAATGCATGTAGTAGCATGACTAATCACTCAATTCTGATTTAAGACAAATCGTCCCATTTTCAAACTAAATATCTAACATGCTTGCTTATCGACTTCTTACCACAGCGTCCCTTACTTTATTTCAAGAAATTTATCTTCCAACTTAAATGAAATTGTAGCCACCCATCGGAACGTGGCAGATCTGATGCATCGCGCCTTGATGTGTTCATACCATGCGGGCGATTCATTTTCCTCTGAAGTGGATATTGAATGAGATCTTTGAGTCACATAGCATCTCATAACAGCAACCATCGCCCCTCTGGTGATACGTCTGTTATGCCGTATTTACTCGTGTTGAGGAATATTGGATAATGCTTGAATAATTGTGTTGCAGTGCCCCTACCATGTACCGATGAGGCTCGTGGCTTCCTACGCACACTCAACGTAGAGTTAGGATTTTGTTTGCACCTTAAGGAGTGCAAGAAGTGGTTTTACTACCACTTACTGTGCATAGATTTTTTTTACTCTAATAAAAGAGCCTATTACTACCTAGTCAATATGTTGTCACAGTGAGGATGATGGCGTCAATTTGAGTCAATGTCATTTAGTTTCACCAAGCACCGAATGAAGGATAGATTAGTGTTGATTTGATCACAACATCCGGCGCTCTAAGAGATAAAGACATCTGGATGTTAATACATTAGGATTATTGAAAACGAAAGGAAGACTTTAAAAATCGTTAAATGACTTCCTTGATTAAGTCCTTCTTCAAATTGATTCCCTGGTAAACTGCAATTCCTGTGATGGAGTCCCGCCGTGAGCTCGGTTAGACCTCCCCCGAATTCGTCATGTATTTCTTTCCGTCCCATAAGCACAAGGGGTAGACCTGTGGGTTAATTGTTCACTCCCTTTCTATTTTCCCCTTCACCTTTGCGAAATGAATTATGCCCGAATGACAAGAATGATGTATTGTTCTCGAGCCGAGCTAGCCCGGCCGATAATGCGTAAAGCTGTACGGAGGTAACGGGTGGACCGGCGCGGCTGAGCCGGGTAGACTGCCAGCCGTCGCGTAGCCAATCGGAAATGGATGCATGACATACTCCAGCGGTTCCCAATCCGATATGTGCTAAACATCGTGAATAAGTATGAGGACGCCGAGCGTCATATATAAAGGCCTGTGCGCAGATCGGAGAGGAGGTGTAGTAGGACAGGACGGACCAGTGAGAGCTGTAGGAGCGGATCCACAACCTTCTGACATCATTCTCCTCGTAACGTGGACCTCAGGTACTGTTGTAGCTATCGATGTCGCAGCTTAAAATCTATACATGTGTTTGTGTAATGAAGTCCTTCAAAATGTAGGCAATTGCGTTTTTGTTGCTTGAATGGTCGATGCTTCCTTGACGTGTGATTACTTAAAGATTAAGAGTTGAGGCTCGAAGGGGAGCTGCGGGAGGAACGAACGTGTTGTGTTTATTGGAGAGACGATTTGATGGGTAATGGGGAAACCCAGTGTAAACCCGGCTTGTCTACATACACAGTGTGTAATAGACTGAAACTATTGGTTCTACCGTGTTCTGTTTTACAATCGTGTATCTCAGATTGCGTAGACTGCCCTACTAAGGAACAGCGGTTATTGTATTAGACCATTCGAATATTAGATCATTATCTTAAAATAGCCCTTTTGTCCAAAACTGTTCATTAAGTTGTATTTATTCTTAATGAAGTCTACCCTACATGGGAATGAACATGCCCAGCGTTTCTTGCCATAGGGTCTGTCCAGATATAAGAGTAGTTTAGTGGTTCAGGATGACGTATGATATGTAGCTATGCATATCAAGTAACATTTATGATAGAACTATAGAAGCAAATAGACCGGGTGCTTTTGTATATGGTTATCTTTGGAGAAAGAATGGCGTGTCCAATATCGTAGGATTGCGCATAGAATCTAATTGTTTGAATTCCATGCTTGAGGTTTAGGAAAACAGTTAAATGGACGTAAGGTTGGTCGTTATTCAATCTTTAGAGTTGATTTATGGAACTCAAGTTCAACGTGATGTGTTCTGTTCATGCAGTATTAATGCTTCAAACCACTGCACTGATATCCACGGAGAGAGCCAGGTCGGGAGTGTGTGTCTTTTTTCTTTCAGCTTGTTTCATCAATTATGCAAGCAACTTTCACTTTGTCTTCCCCTACCCTGTGAAATTCTACACCGGACAAGTCCAACAGCTCAAGTAAACCAAACTTAGCTATGCTTCCCGTTTCCTCTTACATGCATGCTGGCCTCTCAGCCCCTTTGATGCGTTAATGTAGGAATTCGTTATCAGATGATATTCAGTAAACCTGTGGATGATAGAGCATTTCTTCTTATCACTGGCAGGTACACTGATAATGTTTCTTTGATTGCGTGATAGCAGATATGCTCTGTGTTTGGTTGGGCAAATGGTGAAACCTATACAATTGTGTATGTACAACAACTTGTTTTGGTTGGCTGGTTGTGCAGATGGTGAATGCTATATACCAGTGTGTATGTACAACCTTCCTTCGCACAGTAAGTGAGACCTCATTTTCTTCCTAGCTGTCCCCTTTTCTCATTTGCCTCCAGACGAATCTATAGAAGACCAAAGCCGGCCTCTTTACCCTGTCATGATACAAAGCCGCTGCTGTAGAGGTCCTCATCTTGACTTGACCATTCCGTAGGTCTTTTGGGCTGGTGTCACATTACCCGGAGTCCTCACGCCATCCCTGAATAGTGGGTCTATCAGGGGAGGAAATAACTTTATTGATTTTTCGGGATCAAGGCCACTTTTTTGTTCGGTAAGTGATCAAAGGGTCTCCATTGGTTTATCTGTTGCTATGGTAGGGCCACCATGTTCATTGATTACCTTGTCCTGGGCCTGCTGCTTATTACAGGTATCACACCGGCGATAGTGGAGCTTTGGTTCGAGACAAACTAAGCAGAAAAGGTAGACACCCAATATACATCGTCCATCAAAAACGATGTTTTTCAGGTTGTCCTGGCACTATCTCGAATTTATATGATCAAAATGAACTGTGAATTGTACAAGGCAACATTCTGAATGAAAAGATAAACAATGAATTAACCAGTGCATATCATTGATCTAAATTTGCTTGTCTTATTTCCATCCCTGAAAATCATACTGGCCCAGACCTAAAGTCTAGGCATATTACGGAGGGAGGGGGTGCGTTCTGTCTATTTGTGAACAGGCTACTAGATTGTTGATTTCAGGCAAGGACGGGGTCTTGTGATTTTGTTCTGGCGGCAGGACCAAGGAATAAACAATTGATTTTGACCAAATTTTGCATGATGATTATTAACCATGTAAGAATTCTGTAGGGACATGCCATCCATAGGCAACACCTATCAGAGGGACTAAAGCTGTACACTATTACTCTGCTTGACACGGCCTGACCTTAGCCTAAGTTTGTGTGCAATGTCAGGGTATGCCCAATTAATAACTCCATGGTTTTGTACGTATATCACACCTTGTTCAACCAGATCCTACCAGCGTCGTTTCATGTTTGAAAAGTGTGACTTTCGCCTTGTCAGAGGCTTCAAATACCAGACAGTTCATTATGTATAAGAACTTATATTAACACAATGATATGTTATGATATCACTTCCTTGTGGGTGTTGGAAGGTTTCATTAAAATATCAACTCTTATAATGAAACAAAACTAGGAGTTTGCATACGTTTTGAATAACAATAAAACCACCCACCATCTGTTTCACAGTAAATAGATTCGATGCAGGTCATTTGTCTTCTTATAGGACCGATGATTGCTCATTGATTTAAATGACAACAGTATGTTCCTTGTACAACATTATGAATTGGCTTAGTTGGTCAGTTTAACCATGCCCTATACGGTCCGAATTGAGAAGAATGGTTTGTCTCCATCCGAAGTGATACAGATCTCTTCAGCCGTGTTTCTCACCTTATCGTTCAGCTCCAGACATTTAAATCGATCCGTGCTTTTTTGTCGCGACCTCCATGGTAAGCCCAGTCATCAAGCCGAATTCGCAGTATATGTAGCATTTCGAATAAAGTGTTAAAAACACTAAATACCTCCACTCATAAGATGCAAGCTATTGGGTTTACCATACACAGGCTATGCGTGTATTTCTATAGACGGTAATTTCGACAGCGTCACATAGCTATTTTGATGTAAAAACTAAGGCGAATGATGTGGTGAGACATCGGGACATCCATTGTAAACATTGATGTCCAAACAGTAAGCGGGATCAGCATCAAGTAGCGGTACTTTGCACTCTTCTATATGTTTGTCCCTTTTGAATATCCAAACTGAATACAATATATCATCGCAGTATTTCTTAATTCCTGTTCATTGGCTTCTCAGTTCTTCTTACTTTCCAATCATCCCAATGGAAATTTCCTACCTTTGTCTCTTACCCTGTGTCTCCCTATCTGACCTTGTACTGCTGCTGCGGTCTTAATGGTGTGAAAGGTACTCGCGTGACTACCTCACCTCACCCGACTGATGTCTCCCAACCTTGAACTCTTGCCCTGTGTTAGGTTCCCACACAATAGACTGTTCAGGTTATTGTATTTTCTCTCTGTGAATGCCTTGATTGATGGAGAAGGTCTTGAGTAAAAGGTTCCCTTACCGTAAACTAGATTGATGATCGTATGGATGGCAACCTTTTCACAATATTAACGTAGATTGTGTCATAATCGTACATTATTTTAGGTTCATATTTTGTAATAGTTTCCTGAGATACGTCATCATAATTACCAAATGAATCACTTAAGAAGATATCATCGTTATTACTGTAATTATATATAGTACCGTCAATACCGTAATGTCTTAGACGTAGACGTTCTGTTTCCCTTGTCATCTAATTATCCAAAATGAGATTATTGCTTTGTTGTTATGAACCCTATATTCCATGCAGCTGTGTAAATGTATCCAAATTACCAAGTTGGTAGCTACGTCAAAATCAGTAAGAATGCTATAAGACTTTCCTCACGATGTGCTCACAAATGTAACTACTCAAATTGCAGTGGAAGTGATCCAGGAAAATACTCTTCCTCGTAATGCCTTGGTTGGCATTTGCCGTTTCAGTTTGCTGCCCTCCCTTTACTGTAGGCAAAATGTCAGGGGGTTGGGCAGATAGGTAGGTAAGGATTTTCCATTTGTCACGGTTCTTGTTGAGCTGCTAAGGGAGCTTAGAGCTAAATAATACTGAATATATCTAAAATCTAAATACTACCTCTCCTTTGGCGTGGGATTTAGATGAAGCCTGTCTCCTGAGTACGAATGTTTGTTAATGTGTGCCCAATATCGATCCTTAATCAAATGGTAGCTTTTGATTTACGCTGGTCTCACCACGGCTCACATGGCTACGTACGACTGTCACAAAGAAAAGGATTTATTGCCAAGACAAGTTGGCTTTCTCTTACATCCAGAAACTTTGCAGCAATTTTTCAGGATTACACGTCATCGAAAACGTTATGCCTGTATATCAAAAGTTTTCGGAATCAACTTTGGAATTGAATTTCATATATGTGTACCTGACGAAACTTGTGCAAATAAACACCTGTCAAATATTGTACAGTGAACGTAGAACCCTCGTGTACATAGTCTGTATTTTATAGTTACATGCAAAAGTGATGAAATTAATTAGATTCATTATATCTTTCAAACATCGATAAATTGATTCAAGAGGATTGTTAGAATTATTGATTACGTGCAGCTGGAGAAAGGGATATAAAAGATTTATGATGTAGACGCTAACATGCATATCCGCAGCTCGTTGAAAGGATAGGATCAAATCTGAAGCAAAATCATGGCGCTGGAAGGATTTATGCTGCTAAGGTTAGCTTTAGGTCTGTCGTCATTTCCCCCGGGTACGCTAAGTGTTGGAGGCATAACTATATAGGTCGGATGTTGGCACAGCAGGGTATTTCCTAGTCTATTGAATCAAGAATGGAAGCGGTTAGCTCGTCATGGCACGGCTCAGCAGAACTCCGGAGGGAACACTGCAGAGCCATGGAGGTTAGTTGTGACGAATATGTATTGATGTTGTAAACGCGTTATAATTATCACCTCTGTGATTCATAGAAAATCTCCTGGCAGTGGATTGGAATTCAATAAATCTGTAAACGTTCCGCGGTAAGGCACATCTGTAGCAGGAATGGGTGGAGGCCCCGGGATGTTTCTGTGTGTTCCACTGTACAGGTTGATGATGCAGGCGGCATTGGAATGGTTAACGTTTACAACTCTGTCTCTTGTAACATCTTAGTCGTCAATTCATGACGTCCATCTAGTGGAACCCTCTATCTGCTGTATTTGTTGAACCTTCTGTTATATCTGCGTGTACACATACGCCCTGAGTACGTCCATACTCACACAAATCACATCAAGCATCGCATCGCAGGTACGTAATCTTTATCTTCTGTTATTAATGCACCGAAATCTGTTTGACCCTAATTTGCAAAGGGCATGAATATCGCGCAGCTCTCCGTGCATCGTCGCGATGTAACCATGATGAGTACAGTCCTGTGACATTGATAGCTGCTTGAACTTCTGTAGTCGATTCTGAAGTACTACTGATGGCTGGTGTCTGGTGTTTGGTGATGCCTGGCACGGTCTCAACACGGTAGTTCATGGAGCTGATGGAGCTGGTTACGTGTCCTGACTAAGGAAAGAGTCACTAATGATATTAAACATCTTTGCAAGCAGGTCTGAGTAGGGGAGCCCTTTGATGCAATGACTTCTTTTTAAGTTCATGAAGGAGGATAACAAATAATTCTTATTCACAGTATGTCTTGGTTTAGTCAAAACTAATTGCTATGAATGTCAACCTTCTGCTTCAGGGAGCTCTAGGTGAGGGAGGTGTTAAGTGTATCGTTCTGACCATTGGTTACAAATCTGCAGTCGCGCTGGCTGTCGCGCCAGACTGCCATGGCCAAGAGCTCCACTCCCAAACCGTTTCATCAACTATCCGAATCTTATCCATATTGCCCGGGTTCAAGCGTGTACACCCTTTTGTTTGCTCGCCTGGGAAATCTTGTCATTCTTCTTTTGCCAAGAGTGCAAATTGAAACTTCAATCATTGCCGTGATTGTTCCCATATTACAGACTTCGATGGGATGCCCCTGCAAATGGAACCGGACAAAGTGCACATTTATTTCCATCGGCAGGTGTCTTTGAAAGGATTCCAAATCAAACGTATGTTTTCTTTGCTCCAACAAAATCGATGATATGTTACCTGAAGCATTTTTACGCCCTACTAAGTTTTGGCTACTCCCGACCCGGCTTGTCATTGTTACCATCTATCATGAGGAAAGTTGCTCAGTCAAGTAGTAACCTGCCATCTGGAGAGCAATGGATTCTTCTCGAAATGGAAACAATATGCTAAAGCAGACGAATACCCGTCTCTGTCGAGGCGCCAGCCCCTCGGATATCATATTTTCGTACGTCAAACTTTACCCTTGAGGGGCTGTATTGATATTCGCGAGATTAGCATCAGCCATCGCGCCGGAGGGGGTGGCGGCACAGGAAACAATCGCCTTCCCCTGGCACTCACTATACAAACTTTGATGGCGTTAACCTGGAGATACTCTCATCCCATTGGGGTTGCTTTTAGCTTTCGTAATTTTTACGTTAGTACAGATGATTTGGGCGGAGGGGGGGTGATAAGGAGATGATTAGCATGTTCCCACGTCAGGGGATTGTATACAAACTGTTGAATCATTGTAGAGGAACGAACAAACGAACAAACAAACAAAATATATATGTAGCTCCATACCACTACGTGTGCCTTGCATCCTACTGTTAGAACACGTGTTATAACATCTGAAGACATCATTGAAGCCCATTACCAATTGATTTTCCAATATCCAAATGGCCACCTTTTAGCTTTGAACCCAACACCAGTAGTTACCTATTGTACGAGAAACTAACCCTTCTATGCCCAGAAACGTTTGTGGAAAATACCATCATGACAAATGCTACACACCATCACGGCCATCAGGTATGGTAATTATGGGATTTTGATAGAATCTATACGTTTTACCAGCTAGACAGCTGGCCAATGCCATGCTACGCATCTGTCTGTCAACTTGGTATCTACATTCTATTAAGTTTTGGTACTGCCATATCGTTATTCGATGTTCTTTTGATACGGTTTGTTGTGCTGCAATATCAGTGGTTAATGCTATACGTTACCCAAGGCCTTTGGTTGGCCCACGTCAGCGCTGAAGCGTATGCCGCCTGCTGGGGTAACAGCAGCTCGGCCCCGGTCTTGTACCATGTTCCTTTCGCAGACCTGATCGATTTCAATTTGGAGGTCCATGTTGTATTTTGGGATGAGACATTGGTCAAAGTCAACAGAGCGATTGCCTCCACTACCATGGCCTTGTCTCTGCAGCTTAAATGTCTCAAGGGTGGGAAAGAACATGTTCTACCTACAAGCGTGGTAATTGTGGCTAGTGCCATTAAGGTTGGCACGGCATTTCTTAGAAATATTCTGCATGCAATCTCCCCATGTTTTTATCACTTAGATTAGGCAGTTATTTCGTATTTCATACGTATGGAATTCATAATGGCAACATTCCAAGCTATTTCGTAAATGTGGGCGGTAGGAGCCAAGCACCTTCATCGAACCTGAGCGAAGATTTGTTGACTGCTTAGACGTAATGGTAGCCGCCAAATCTGCCGGGGCATTTTATCACCGCTAGACCACCATTAGGGATGAATTTTTCATGGACCAATTTAAGAGGTTGGCCTTTGATACAATCCATTGGCATTAGCCACTGAAATCATCTAATGAACGTTATCGATTGGAAAGTGAAACATGAAATCCGTCTCTACTTGTCAGAAGATAACGCTGGAGGTGGAATACATTTTATGAAGCCGTCTTCATTCTACTTTTAGCGCTATGGCTTCCTTATTAAAGGCTGGCGTCAGGGAAAATATATCTCCAGTTATGTAGCCGCTATATCTGCGTTTTGTTTATCAGTGAGTGTACTTAAATTCAAAGCCATCACATTCTGTCGACAGCATCTATGACATGATTCCATACATCGGAAACTTTCACACCAATACAATTTAAAGGCATGGTTGAATGAGTTGAAAGAGTAAAGATTCTGAGTTCTGTTGATAGCCTCCGTAAATAGGTCCATGTATCTGTTTATTTTTCAGTTTCCAAATTTTCCGAACTCGTGTAAGCCGATGCTTTGTGTGATCGATATCTTGAAGCGCCGTAAAGCACCCATCCTCAAACATCTCATGCGGCGAAATGGTCCTGAGAAGATCACATTTAAATTGCATATCTCTGTATATTCACGTAATCTTGTGCTTCCCTCCGATCGCATCATGGGCTTCCTATGAACGACTAACTTAATAGAAAAGAAATACTTTTTCCCAAATAACCCGGCCAAATGGCGCGTACATCAGAGAGGTAATGTCGGTTCTAGTCATCCACATCACCGGAGTTCCATCTCGACCGTTCCACTCGGTTGAATATTAGACTTAACCTCAGACAGCACGATTACCCCATCAGCGTACCAGCTATTCTTTATGATTTTGAGGCACATAAGGTGTGACAGCGTAAGCCGTAATACGCCAGGAAACCGGATGGAAGAAGACAGGTACTGCCATGGTAAATTATACATCGTCCTGTCTCCTGCTACAGACTGGTGCATGGGCTCTATTTGTCCTGTTCGCACGCCCAAGCTTTTTGTAGAGCGTGATCTTGAAGCAGGTCGATGATATGGCTTACCCATTAACCCTTTGTGACTATCTGACGGTCCACTGCCTGTGTGACTCCACAGAGCGAGGTCTAGAGTGTTACCCCCCCCCCCCCCACACACACACACACACTCGTTCTTCGCCTTGTCTGGTATCTTGAACGTTCTTTAAGGCTGTGAGCCTCTGACTATCTTGGTGCACTGTCAGTACATTATGCAAAGTGTGAGGGGGGGTGTGTAATACTTTCTAAAGTTGCATCCAGAAGTTGGGATCCACGTCCAGGTGCAGGAATAGTTAATTTCGACACCGCAACAAAAACTAGAGATCCATTTTAGTATGGTGGGGTACATCGCTCATTTTCCTTGACCCATCGTTCATGGACTTTATACAGTCCTTTTCCCCAGTGCTATCGCCGCGGGCAGGAAAGACAGATAGGCCAATACATCCGACACAGGTGACTTACGGGAGTCTCTTCCTGGAACTCAGCCTCGTCCCTCACCTCACGCGAGCTTTGTTCAGCTGTGACGTATGAGGTTTCGGAAAGGTTTTTCCCCTCGCGCATTGCATTCTCTCAGACTTATGCCTGTAGGAAGAAGCATCTGTTCGGACGAGATACATACTTGGGGTAGGGCAATGTGCGGTTTATTAATTAGGGTAATTTTCAGTAGGACAGTTTTGACTAGCTCCATCTGTTGACTGCCTAGTGCTGCATCATACATTGTTTATTAGCTTTATGTGTAGGATCTCACAGATTAGATGCTTCTGCATAACTTCACATGTTGACGGATGTCTCTATGTAATGCGTTGTGTGTGAGCTTTACTTGATGTTGTCATAAAGCTCATACAAACTGTCAGTTAGCGGCAGCTGATGTATACGTGTCTTTGTTGCAAGCTTTGTGATGCGGTGGCGCCCGCCGTCTACAAAGTTTGGCTTGTCAGACATGTCAGAATAGGAAATTGAATCCAGACAGGTGCGGCCATGGATGTAGCAGTGATTTATTGGTATGACCAGATAGCTATTTCCTACACACTGGAACTGTTTCCATTATTTATCATTCGTTCAATTTCCTTATATGTCATCCTCCAACGCACTGCAACTTATACCATTATGAGTTTGTCAGTCTTGAGAATAGATGATTAATTGTCATGAATTTACAGCGCAATGAATGTAAATGATGTTTCATAGTCTATTCTGTTGCAATTCGTTTGGTGTGTTGTAAGCTGTACTTTTGGTGTGTGAGGGTTTCAGTTTTGGTTTACACATCTCAATCGCCTCCATGAAAACACACACAGAATCTCAAAACAAATAAGTCACATTTACCAATCAAAAAAACTGTAAGGGGAGACTATATTCTTGTACATGTACAGTCTTTCTGTATTTTGTGTTGTTAACTGCTTTTAAATCAAATTGCACCAAATCGGGACATTAAGAAACGCGAGATGCGAACTTCCGCGAGAAGACTCGTGGTTACGACGTGACATATAGACAGCGTTGTGACCTGTTTTATGGAGGCGAATCATAGATTTTGATGACAAGTGGCGGCGAAGGGACCGCGTCCTTGGAAACTGGCCCTCCTTGAAATTAACTTGCAGAAGGTCAAAACCTTCCAGGTCTTCTCTGCGCAGTTCTCTATTGCGGATGGCGTCCGCGTTTATGGCACTCTACTATCACAGAAATGAGTCTGGCGGCAATTCTTGGCAGGGACTATCGACATAAGAGGTGGTTTCGTGGCCCGCTCTGTTCTTGGAGGATTTGTGAGGGTAATTGCAGTTCAATACGCGTCAATCAATCTCTTTTCAGACCAGTTTACTGCCCTGATGGGGTCATCAAAGGCGTTGTTCCACCGCCGTGAAAGTAGTGTAAAAAAAGTTCTAAGTTTTAAGTCGATCTGCGTTTTTGTGATTCCCCCATTCGCTGATTCAAATTTTGGAAGCTTTTTTCACTAACCAAATCCTGTAGCTCACTACTGCTTCATACTCTTCCAATCGTGTGGTTCTAAGTTTTAAGTCGATCTGCGTTTTTGTGATTCCCCCATTCGCTGATTCAAATTTTGGAAGCCTTAATCACTAACCAAATCCTGTAGCTCACTACTGCTTCATACTCTTCCAATCGTGTGGTAATAAGTATTTGACAAATCGGTTACCTATCACAAAATTTCTTCAGTTGAATCAGTGAATGCTTTTGTGACCTGTGACAAATCTTGTGACATGCACGCCAATGTGCAATACTTCTTCATTACTTCGAATTCTTCATTTGGATCAGCAAATGATTTTGTCCCTTTAGGTAACATTCGTACATTTTCATTATTCGTCTGATTCGCCGGTCGTAATTACAAGTTGTCCTAAATAGGGTTTTCGGGTATGAAAAATCGAGTCACGTAATGTGGTTTAATGTACCTTTCCTTTCGCACATCATAATTGGCCTCATGCATTGATTATGTTGGCGGTTACCGTGAGGGTGAGGCACAATCAAGATGTAATTTTCTTTGTGGTGCAGCCGCATTCGGGATAGTGAATAGTTAACGTTGTTATGTTTGAAGATTTAGCAATGTAGTAGCAAATGTAATAACGACTTGATGTCACAGCTCGTGAATACTCCGAAATCGTCAAAACATATCGTAATTTGATTTATGTGTGCGCAAATGTTGCGCTATTGTTGCAGATTACCCAAATTCTCATGTGAGAAGTGAGTTGAACACAATGACCTACTCTAACTCGGAGATATAGATTTCCAGCACATCTAAATCTAGCCATAACAGATCAGGATATGGACTATGACTCTTATTAAGGAAATACAGAACAAGTCTCCATACACTCATGCGCTTTATTTTCCACATTGTTTCTCCTCATTTTCTTATAGTCATCCTTATCTCTTCAAAAAGACATGGAAAGGGAGAGAAAGCCTTAATGGTATTCACCAAACGTCCCAGCTCGCTGTCGAAGGATCGGAAGTATCTCAACACATCATCATTGAAATACCTCTCTTCAATGGACAAAGTAAGAATACTGAGCACTGAACAGGACTACTTCATGAGAGGTATAAAGGAGGCACTTCAGCCATCACAGCCAAGAAGAGAGGAGGGGCGTTTTAAACTTTCTGGCACGTTTGACCAATTGCTGACGTCACGTATCCGTATTGCAAGTGTCAATAAAAATCATGTGTCTGTAACTCTCATGAGTTAACGTTCAGAAATGACTGGTCATTATTGTTCTTGAAGAAGACAGTGGTGGTTGAAAATTCAATCCGTGTGTATACCTTTGTGTTGGAAGAAAGTTTAGTATTGTATTATCATTGCTACCAACACAGATGACCTTCCATGACAACCTAATGGCATTCATTGGTACCCAATGGCCAAGAAGTCAGTTTCTGCGTCCAAAAAGAAAGAATCGTTTAGAGTGATGAATATGGTATTAGGAACTTTAAATCGTACGCAGTATCTCTAACGAGCCTATATCCTATATCGAGGGCGACCCATTCCAATTAAGACATTGGACAGGAATACGACCCCTGGCGACGACCTGTCTCACTGCCCCGTAAACCTGACAGCCTAAAGTGGCGCCTTTCACTCCCACGAGATTGTGCAAGATTTGACATGATATGTAGACAATACCAAGTTTGGGGCTCTCCCTCTCAGCGCTCATTACTTAGCTTCACGTCGGTGATTACTTTAGACTCTCTCTCTTCGCGGACTGTTGCTGCAATTGGCGGAGAGCGCTCAACAAAACTTGTCTTCTCTTCACATACTCCAGATCACTCGATCAACACTTTCAACTCCTCCACTGATGATAAAGCTCGGTCCACTTGTACTCGACCATCTTGCCGGTGAGTACATTCGGTACATTATCAGAGGTGACGGCTCGTGTTCGCTCCACCTTTATAATGTCGATCGTGTAGCTACGTGTGGTCGAGGGCGCCTCTAAATTTTTCATGAGGTTGGTACGTCGATATCTAAAGGAATATACTGTTTTATTTGTCGTACTGTTATTTTGTTCTATCTGTATTCCGGCTGTAAAGTCGTACATTAAGTAAGCATCCGGATGGTGAATGATACATACGGAGTATTGCACTTTTGAAAAACATACAGAAAGAAAGACATGATATGCTTTAGCCCACTTACGCCCCGTGTTAGCTTTGAAATGCACGAGTTAAGCCTGTCTTAGAGAGAATCGACCTGGGTAATACCCCCTTAACCCGTCTGTACTATTAACGTTTGATATCAATCCGGACTCATCATCATCGCTCAAGTCGTGGATTAAGAATACGACAATTGACTGTTAGGCCGCCTTTTTCACTAGACGGCGATTGCTCAGAGCAAAATAGGATTTGTGTGATCATTGATTTCATAATTGGAATATGATGCAAGAAGCAGAAGCATGATCAAAAATCTCTAAAAAAAAACATTAAACATCTGATTGAAAGATTGGAAATACAAAACCACACAAAACGCAAAAGAAAATCTTTATCTATGAAATGCGTTCAAGGACCTGTAAAATCCTTAGTCGCTAAATAGCGGTTTCAGCAGGGTTTTTTTAACAGATGATGAAACCACACCCAGCATCAACATCACCGACCTAAATTGGAATGTAACCCTTTACTTTATAATTTGAATATCAAACAAAATTTAAATGTATGCTCGAAAAGACAACAAAAATACAATAAAATTCAATCGTTCTGTCAAACTGCTCGGTCGCAATGCCGTGGACTGTAACCGAATAGGGAGAGAAAGACAAGTGTAGCTAAATACATGGAAGCAAAGAACCACATTTTGAAGCAGTATCTTTAAATGATAGGCATCTGCAGTCAACAATGTTGCCATAAAGTCTAAAAGGCGACCCCAGAGATCTACGTTATTAGTCCGCCATTCACCCATTTTCCTTTAAGCTGTCAATTTGACCCCTGAGGTCAACTAACGAAGACGAACAGCGCCATAACCGACCTATAAACGTCCAAATATTTCCTTTATCACCATTATCCTGCTGCGTAAGTATTGTATACGGGTTTATGGCATCTGGTGTATTAAACTTTCCATATGGCGTAGTCAAGATGATACCATATTCAAGACCTGCTGGCAGAATATTGTTTTTACTTTGAGCTGCCCCGTATGGACTCTACTCATACTTCACTAGCCTCCTCCGCAGACCAAGGCCGCGTTAATGGGGGTGGGGGGTTGAGGGGAGGGAGGGTTTGTAATTAGCAATATCTATATGGCCTCTTCCAGTCAATATTGACCATGGTAAAATCCTATGTGTGTGATATTGAACATGGGTGACAGGGCATGGAAGAAAATATCAAAATTGCAAGTCAGCTGTCAAAAATAAAAAAATAAACGCCAACGACACCTACAAGGACCACGAAAGAGGCTAATATAATATTTCACATGATGCCGTGGGGTTTCCATGCCATTGGGTGAATAGTTGAAACAGAGCGCCTTGACAACACCATATATACATGTAGCTTTCCTGCATGTTAACGTGTCATTACCATTCATTTGTGCTCAAGTATGGCGCTTGCATATTTATCTCATGGGTTGTAAACATGAATCAGGTGTACCTTTTCTACATGAACGTGCTTAGATCTCAGTGTTACAGGAACAGGAGCATTCCAAGTATTTCTGACTTCTCCTGTCGTTCCTTCTCACGTTCTGGCCACCGGTGATTCATACAGCCCTGTTGTGTGGGCACCACACATAAATAGCCTGCCATAACGGCTAAGGTTGTTGTAAATAAGGCGCTCCAATAACGATTTGTAAAATGTGACCATGGCCTTTGAAACCTATAACGTGGAGGTGAATTGGCAGAGTGTATATTTCCACCGTCCTTTTTGATTAGTAAGACTGTAACGATTACGACCTTAACGCTGTAACTCTAAGAGTTGGCCGTTTTTTTTGTTGGTAGAAGACCATTTCCTGTTTATATCGAGCGTGTAAACGTTACTATGGAATTGTTGAAGAAAGGGGCACTATAACGTAAACAGCTTACTTTATAGCGGAAATTTGTCGATAGAACAAAGTGTTGCAACATTTTAGTAGAATTTTTCATCTACACAGCTGACATTTGCTATAGGCCGTATTGTACACATCATCTTTCAGTGAGGTAAAAACATAGCAAGTTTGTTACAACTAAGTTACTTCTACTTCAACTACATGTATTTCATTTTGCTATTAACACCCCTTAGATCTATAGAGCAACGAAAAAAAGCTGTTATCGCCTTGAACGTCTTGCCCTTTGTCATGTTGGTACTCTACCTACTTTCACTTTTATCCAACATGCGAAAATGTCAAAAGAAATACATACTCTTAAAGACAAAGACGTTCCATTCGCCCGACTATATAAATCCGTCTTTCATTAGGATTCACATATGTGGTGGGGTAGGCAGTCATCATGACGCACATTCAAAGCGCCTACCATCACCCTGCCCACTAATCAATGGTCTTACAGAAGAAAAGATGTATATGTTTGTCGCAAATAATTGTGCTTTTCCGGTTTGCAGAGAGTGCACAAACCCGTGAGTCAGTGCTAACATGTGATTTGCTCTAATAGACTTTGCCATTACCTTGTAGTTCCTGACAGCTGAAGGACTCTCGCCCTTTCTGCTGAGTAGTTCCCTTGATCTGAAGAAGGGTGATGAATATGTTTGTGGTGGATGATTTGTGTTATTCCGGCAGGCAGAAGGGGCAACAACCGTCGGTGACCGCGCATACTACCGCACAATATTATCTACTCGGATAGGAGTTACTAGCCTGCGCTGCAGGCCTGCTCGACTTTTCACAGTACGTAATTACGTGCACTTTTCTATCTGTGAAAATTGAAACATTGAGGTGGATGTGGAAAACTGGTTGTCAGCTCGTCTGTAGTGTACCAACGTTAACGGCCAAACAGTTACACTAAGGGATAGATGAGCAGTTTTCTGATATGTACCGTGTTCCGATTGCCCGCCGAGGTGTGGTTGCTGTTCGGACGGGCCAGTCATAACTTGTTATGCAGGCAGTTCACTGTATATACAACCAAAGTGCTGCATATAGTTAAAGAAACAGAGCTAGTTTGAGTCTGCACCATTGCTCATCATCCTCTATATCTCCTGACGACTGTAAGTCTCGGGTACCCACTGAGACGTGACATCACTTCTCCTGATAACCTTGCGAAAGGTCCTTAGATCTGTGTACCCATTACAGTCTCTTCTTAGCAGAGCACTTAGCTTAAAACGCTTCGAGGTCATAACACAATCATCCATAGCAATATCTCCGCGCCAGATCTTTGGGAGTACAACAGATCAGCAAGTATTAATGGGTTTTGTATCCATATTGTATGATATCAGCTCTTGAGCATATCTTCCAGCCCTAGCTGTACGTCTTTTACAGCTTAAGTCACAACTAAATGAAAAAGTATATGTATGCAATTTTGTAACGTTTCCAAGTCCATGCGGCTATTACTCTGATCCTAGTTACGTGTATTATTGATATGTTGTATCCAATTTGAGAATTTTCCAACTCAGTGTTGTTTGACAGTTCATAATTTCAGCTGAGGTTTATAGAGGTGAAAGAGCCATCACATTATGCCTGCAGAATAATCACCGGCAGTCTAAAGTCACGGAGAAGTTTCCATCAACCAAACGGAGTTATGAGAAGAATGCTAAGTAGATGAACTGTAGGAAGAATATTTAAGAAGAAGACGTTTTGGAAGTAGTGGAAGTGACTCGGTCGAGAAGATTTACTGGCCATCCATAATCCCATCACTTTGTGGGGATAAATGAAGCGATGTTTGATCGCAAACGCGTCCAGCATTGGTGGTACATGCTCTATCTGATCAAGGCTGCCGACAGAAGAAGCGTGCGTGGAATGGCTTCTGAATCTAAAAGGTGTATCCCTCAGAAGCTGAGGTACGTTAGCGGCGTCGCTGCGGCCGAGCGATTTGACAGAGAGCGCAACGAATTCCATCGATAGAAAAACAACCCTTTTATCCTTTGTGTGTCTTGTCTATTCGGTTATACCTGCACGTTTTGCATGATCATCTAATCATAAAGTGAAGGGCCACAAAGTCAATTCAGGACGCAACGACACCGCCAACGCTACTCAAGGACAATACTGACTGTTTCTATTGCACTGCAGTTAGGTGGCGCTGCTAACAAGTACAGTGAATTCCCAACCTGATGAAATCATCA
>NC_049981.1:26635747-26651095 GCF_000003815.2 Branchiostoma floridae
CAGAGAGCGCAACGAATTCCATCGATAGAAAAACAACCCTTTTATCCTTTGTGTGTCTTGTCTATTCGGTTATACCTGCACGTTTTGCATGATCATCTAATCATAAAGTGAAGGGCCACAAAGTCAATTCAGGACGCAACGACACCGCCAACGCTACTCAAGGACAATACTGACTGTTTCTATTGCACTGCAGTTAGGTGGCGCTGCTAACAAGTACAGTGAATTCCCAACCTGATGAAATCATTCACTAACTACTGTTAACTTTTCTCTCTTTTCTTGATAACTGAAGACAAGATAACATATATATACCCGTGCGCGAATAACGTTATCAACAGTCTGAGATCTAGTCTGAGATCGGGAACCTACATCGATGCAAAAATGAAAGGTTGAACTAAATCTACTCTAACCTTTCATTTTTTGCATCGATATATGTTAGATATCAATGTGAAAACATACACAACACAGATATTTATTCATGTACTTTGATAACCTTTTTAAACGGTCAGACATTTCAGATAACATCTAGTATCTATCGTCAGTGACTGACTCCATATGAAGCATCCACACGTTGACAAAACATATCCAGTTGTATGAGTAACTATTGTATTGAGTACCCTTCCATTTCTTATTCATCGCGTATTCTAATTTGTTGATTCATTGCAATTTTTTGTAGAAATGCTAACAGATATTTTATAATATCGGGTGTATTTTGCAGCCAGTAGGTACCCAAAGTGTGGGTAATAAGGCTGTTTAACGTGTTTAACTTATGTGTTCCAGATCGCCATTGAAGCCAGGTGCATGGGGTACCACGGCTGCTATCACCTGACTGTTTGCTTTTTGATGACGTGAACAACAACATCTCTGACGTCACGATGTTGTGGATTAAAAAGCGCCACAAGGAGGCTTATCTCTACCTCGGCGTTTTGCTGATTCTATTTCTCGTGACGTGTTTCCTCATCCACCCGGACACGATGCAGATCCTTTCCAAGTCCAGATCTTCAAGATTAGACTTGGGGAGAAATTTACTGAGAGATTCTCACAACCAGTGGAGACCAGTACGTATGTTGAGAGACATCCGCAGCACCACGGCCAAGCCGCTCACAGACACCGACAAACTGCACAGAATCGCCGGCCTGCTGGGCTATGACCTCACGGGGAACAAGAAGAGGGACGACCTGGAGTCTAGAAAAATGATCAATGACATCTTAAACTTGATAGATGATCACCAGAGACAGGGTAAGGACGCGAGGGACACTGTGGACATGATCTACTCTGTGGTCAGAAGTGTACAGGAGGAGAAGAATGGCGATGACCTTGGAGAAGTCATGAACAACATGAACGTGTTAGAAAACCTGCTGCCCAAGAGACTGGACAAAGTGAAGATCGGGACGTATCCCTTCATGAGAGACGCCAGGCGTTTGCCATCGGTAAGTGGAAGTGCCTTGTCCTGAGGTTAGATACTCTCAAAGATTGAGAAAGCAGATTTAAGCTAAGGGCACAACCCGCCGTACGAGCAATTTGTCCATACGTTTTTTGGGAGGCGACGTCAGCCACGTATTTCTGAAAACGTTCAGGCAGTACAGGGCAGGCGCGTCGCCCGTACTGGCACGTACGGGGGGCGAAAAGGCAGCCCAATGGCACACAAAGTTTTGCATGCATGTAAAGTTCTGCGGCGTGTCTGCTTGCTCCATACGAGTTCGTACGGAGGCGGTACTTACCACTTACGGATCCCAAAAGATTGCCCACCACATGGTTTTGGCACGTAGACATATTTGCACATACGGCGGGCTGTGCCCTTAGCTTTAGTAAGAGCAGTCATGGCAAACATGCTAAAATGGAAGAGCTTTTCTGTGTCTAAACATACTAATTTTGTGTGTGTGTGTTTTTGCTTTAACCAACAAAATGGTAAAGGTCTTCATCAGCAAGCTGACCCACTTTCCGTACGCGCACTGATCTTTGGGATGGCTGACGTCAGGAGTGGGTCAAAGGTGCCCGGGAAGTAGCTGTCTTGGTTTTGCCTGCAAGGGCCTAGGGATGCAAACCCAGAACCTTTCCACCTTCACTTAGTGAATACCCCTAATCTCAACCGTAAGCTTTAACGCGAGTTGAAAGGCCCTGGCATAAATTGATTCCTTTACGCCTCTCGTGAAGGAGTCGGGATTTTTTATTTTATCTAGTAAAGTGCCGTTAACCAGAACCCTTGGCCTCCCCGTATATCTCCGCGGCCACTTGGACTCTTACAACCTCCGGGTAACAAAGTGTTGACGTGGCCTCAAGCGTCCCCTTGCTTAATTGATTACTGTAACGTCCTCTGACGACCTCATCCTTGACACACCTGTCCTGTTTGGTCATGTGCCCCATTAGTTCAGCGCCATTAGGGCAGCCGGTAGTGTTGGAGGATTCTCCGTCGACCATCAGAGTAATCCCCTCCCTTCTCGTTGTGCAACCTTGCAGACATCCGCAAAGCTCCAACATACATCAAACCGCAAGCGGTAAAAATCTTCCCCTCCAGCGTGCCTTGTATCATTTTTAGTTCAGATCTAGTACTTGATGTATTTCCTAAGGGTCCGTCAATCATTTTGGTAAGTGCGAGTCATTTTGGGGTTTCCGTTCTGGAGATTTGAGCAGCCGGGAGGTCCAAAGTACGCAGAAGCCTTGACCGCTTCCCGAAATAGAGTCACTAATGGAGTTCTCGGGGTTTCCTGTGAACTTCATTTTGTATCAGGAAATCCCGTTACAAATACTGTTCCCTCTAGGAAACTGGTTCGGCTTTGTGGCGAAAGTAAAGCTTCTTCACCACATGAACGTTTATACCCGTGGGTCTACTCAACTTCTTTCACATTCTAGTCACAACGTTACGGTAACGGTTTGGTTCAAGCTACCTGCGTAAATGCCGCCATTATGTTTCCTCGGAGCTACAAAAGTAAGAGCACTGTAGTGATGTTCAAACCTCTCACAACTCTGTAGGTTTTAACCATTAGAATTATAGTTTGATTGGAATCTCTGGGAATAATGATTACAAATGGCACATCATTGTAAAGGGTTGCAAACAGGTTTTTCAAGGATGTGCATGTGGTACAAGTAATAGAGTCGTATAATCAAAGCAGTGGCATATCAATGATTATGATATAGGTTTCCATTTGTTTTAATCATAGGCAGTCTTTTACATGTTATTTGACATTTCCGACAATTAGATTTTACTCTTTCTTGTTTATGAAGATTTGATGTTTCTATCATGATGGAAATCTCATAATGAACCTGAATTTTCACATGTTTCCTGAAGGAATGCCCGTCCGGGTTCCACAGCAGAGCAGAGCAATCTGATTGGTTCAGGGAGAGGTATGTGGATGACGTCAAGATGTTGATGGATTTGAGTGACGTCGAACCGAGGAACTTTTTGGACCTGCAGTTCTACTCACTACCGTTCGGGTACAAGAGGGAGAATAAGACACGTGAGTTAATGGCTAGTTCACTGTTTGATCTGTGTATGTGCAGTATGATGCATTGTGGGTAATGTCAAATTTCAATGCACCAAATTGCACATGTTGCTGTTTCAAGTGGGGTCGTGTGGCGCTTTCGGCAGGGTTTTCGTTACATAACCGAAAGGTTCTGGGTTCAAATCCGTTGATGTGCCACCTATCCCCGAGGAGAGCCACACCTCGCGCACGTTAAAGAACCCATGGCCACCGCACTTGAGGGTAGGGGTCCTTCCCTGTGTGAGTGGTTCAAAACTTTATCCTTTGGTCGCACATGAGGCAATTGCTGTCATTTTTAAGGTCACCTGACTTAGCGCCGAATGGAATTCGCTCCAGACCATTGCTTATTGTAAGCTCCTCACAATTCAGCCCCTGGCTGCGAAGAGTGGTCGGCCCACACAATAACAATGATAACACAATACGTATCATGGTGAATTAATCTGCTTCTTGCTAAGATGACATGTTTTGATGTTCTTTAATCTAACGCCATTTCTGTTGATACAGTCGTTGACAGCATATTCCATAACATGGACCATATTGGCGTCTACCGCGGAGTAAGAAAGCAGTGCCTGAGGTGTGCTGTGGTCGGATGCGGAGGAATGTTAAAGGGTTCCCGGAAAGGAGCTGAAATCAACGCACATGACTTAGTATTTAGGTGAGGAAAAGATTTACTAGTATTGAAAGACTTTTATGATATTATCATCTTCACTATAAAGTAGCTGATTGAACATCGAGTGTAAATAAGTGGACTAAGAATCCTATACCTGAATTGATTATTTGATTTCATGGCCCATTACTGAGTGATCATATAGGGTTCGACGTGTACACGCCACATGTAGGCACACAATAGCCCAGAATTTACCTCGGCCATTTGCTCATTCAGTGCGATTTCCGTATTGATTGCCAATGCTGCCACCTACCGCTATGTAATTCAATTACACGTGCGAGGCATAGTTCCTGAATAATCTCATTTAGTGTAATCACCTTTCATTATATTGTAAATCTAAGCTGAAAAGAGATCAATTCATGTACTTTCCTAATCAAAAGAAGAGTGTACCCGTCATAACGAGGAAGCTAAACAGCATCGTAACTATCTCGGGTAAAGTTGACTGGATTGATTTGATTATATTCATTTCCCGTTGGCCAGGAAACGTTTCGTACAAAAGCCCGTGTAATCTGTAATACCTCTGGTAATTGAGCGCTTTGACACCCTTTCCTCTGGAAACTGCGACCACGCCGTGACTGCTGAGCGATCAAATACTAGTATTTGACAGATCGCTCAACGAATTTCGTGGATAACTAGCTCATCATTTTGCATGTCCTTTGTTGTGTACTTCGACATCTTGCATCATATTCCAATATAACAATATAATTGTCGCTCACTGTACGGTCTTTCAATGACCGCCATGGAAAGGGGACATAAGAAATAACCAGTCTCTCGTCTTTTTTGTCTTGAATTCTCAGAGTGAATCACGCCAGGATCGACCAGCAGTACGTAGAAGACGTTGGGAACAAGACCGACTTTTACGTCTTCTTCCCAGAGTCGGAAGACGTTAGACGGGTGGCCCACCAGGTAAAGTATGAGCTGGCATGGACCATTGGCGCTGTTTCCCATTTCCTTCTGACAATTCCAGCGACATATTGCGTCCCTATAACCCCTCCTTGGGCCGTAATTCGTTCATACCAACAATAGCCGCTTGATATAGATTGCTGAAATACACAAAGAGGTACTTCAGACGTATTAGTATTCCAGCGTAACGTATTTTGAGTAGAATTACCCGTTTTGATCATCTGCCTTTTGTAGATGCCTGTGCTGTGGTCACTGATTTATTGGAGGTTCGGGAGAGATATCCTCTATATCTCACGCTCACTCTTCAGTGGTAACAAACTCAGGAGACAAATGTCACGACTCCGGCGCATCGCAGACTCGCTACTACTCGTGCTTTTCAGTGTGAGGTCGTAGCGTTTTCCAATTGTGGACACCAAATTTATTTCATCTTAGTTTTTGTTTAGTCCGTAAAGAGAGTTGATGAGTAGACTAGTTTCATGAGAAACTCACAATAACGAATATCTATGTGTGTTCCATTTAGGACCCTATTTATTTATACGTGCCATTCAAGACGTACGACCTGGAGTACATCGAAGGGAAAATCGTCCGAGATGTCATCCCGAAAATGTGCTCTAATAAGACGGGAAAGTGTTGGTACGTTATCTTAGACATTTTATATCACAGAAGGACAGAAGTATTGTCAAAATAACTTCATTAGTTTGGTAGATAGGATAATAATGCTAAACGGGACAAGATAAATAAGAAAGCACATTCGCACTTAGGCCCGCATCTTGCCGCAACACTACCCTGCGGTTCATTCATGCACCGAGGACGGTAGTTGAGGATCCGGAGTTACCGAAACGTTGGTTAGGCAAAGTTCATTTAGCCTTATTGGGGTTTTGTCACAGAAAATTAAATAGTTTTTTTGTATTCCTACTCTTAGATTTCCAGGTGGTAAAGTCCAGAGACCTGAAATACTTTAGTGGTGCTAAAAGTTGCCAGTTCAAGTTCCACTAACACTTCGACCGTGACATATACTTTCATAGCAATGTTACCCTGCATGCCTCTGGATAATTGGAGGAAAGGTCTTCACGGCGCCGAAAAAAGCCTAAGATTGCATCTAGCTTGACTGCTGGCCAGTTTTCCTCACTGTGATGTCCTTCAGTGTGAATCAATGAGTAAATGAAGAAGGCCGTTTTTGTGCGTTTCTGCTCTTACAAGCTATTTCCGTTCAAGATTTACCACCAGACTCTCCGAAAATCGCTATCAAACGATATTAATTTAGAAGCCCCAAAATAATTTTGCCCGCCTTGGCAAGGTTGAAGTTATACGAGAGTGGGACCGTATGTTATACCGCTTCCCAAATAACGTCCTGAAATAATCTCCAGCCCATTGTGCCAAGATGGAAAATGATCTCTCGCTGAGCTGCCAGGGAAATTGAAAATCTTTCCGCCCATTAAGCACCGCCCACATCTGTCCGTTGTCTGGCCCGTAGAGACCCTCGTCAAATCGATGTACGGTACAGAAAGTTTGGTTATTGTATTCATGACAGATTCCGTCTTGATGCTTGACTCGGTCCCTGTGTTTTAGAGGTCTATTACAGCGCACTCTCCGCCTTGGAAGCGTAAAACACAACATATCTGTATGCACATGCACGCGTGCTGAAACTGTCAAGGGCGTAGCTACTCAGATTGCTAGATATTCTGTCTCCATAGCAGAGTCTACAATGAGTGATATTCATTGTTTGAATACGTGTCCTGTTCTAGTGACTCCAGTTTTCAAGAAATTTGTTGGTGGTGTTGAACCCTGTAACCATCTGGGCATAGCCTGGAATCCAGTCATGTTATCAATTAGCTTAAGAGACCGTTGGTATTGGAGTGGAATAAAACTAGCAAGACTAGTACTGGATTCCTGGCTAATGAGAACACTGTTCACAGGATACGTATTTTGCTGTAATAGTTTCGTCTTGTGTGTTTCATTACCTTCTCCGAGAAGGTCATGTTTTACGTTTTTACGTGTATTTTTGCATGTTTGCTTGTACGTATGTGGTTAAACAGCATAACTCAAGAAGCTGTAGCAGCAAAACCGGTATGTGATAAGGTAATGATATATTGATTTATATAGGAAATGGTTAGATTTTCGGCCTTTTGGCGGCAGTTTTTCTGATCTTTTTAATTCCTCTTGTTGAAGGAAACTCCGGAACCCACCAAACGTGACGTCACACAACCTGCGGATCGTCCACCCGGACTTCATGCGGTACGTGTTCGTCAACTTCCTGAACGGGACGGCGTACCGCCCCACCACCGGCGCGCTCACCGTGTTCCTGGCCGTGCACATGTGCGACGAGGTGGACCTGTACGGATTCGGCTTCGACAAGAGGTTCTCTCTCCACTACTACGACGAGAAATTCAAAAACTACACGGAGTGGAGAACCGGGGCGCACGACATCGACAACGAGAGATATCTCTGGCAGAAACTGAACGAACAGAAGGTTATAAAATGGTTCAAAAGATAGCAGCGCTGATTGTGCAGCGACCTAGTATCCAAGCAGATGTAAGAGTGGACGATAGTAACGTACGGGCTTCACTGACAGCCAGTTTGTACATGTAGTGATGAAGGCATAAGTCCCCTTACGGATCCAACTGCACATGCGCATTTTAAAGGAGATAGCCCCTGAGGCAATACACGCATGTAGATTGCTAAGCAAACGGACCAACGGAGTCTAGGCATTTATAAAGCATAGTCGAGACCTGTTAACAAGTCATGGACCATCACCTTTGACCTGCGCATGCGCAGTTGAATTCGTGAAATGGCGTATAGACCGCTATGGGTGGAACACAGTTCTTGGCACACAGCATTTCCTGCTTTGCTATACTGTCACAGAATATTTATCATCATAGTTAATATTCGGTTCGTCTGTAACCACAACTTGATCAGAGACATTGAGGGAGTTGAGTCAGAGAAGCCCAGAGGTCAGAAAACTTTACAATCTTCCACTCAACATCTGCTTGAAGATTAGAGCATCCATCTCAGAATTCCTGGAGAACATGAAGAAAGTTCCCCTCCCCAATATCTTCTCATGAATATTAACAGCTCCGAACTGTAGACAGATGCTACTAGCCAGTTCAAATCTGTGAATATGCCATTTCTAATGTACGTACGATTTGTGGACGTACTTTATAGTTAACGACTTCAACGTGCCGAAAATACAAGATCTTCTCAACCTATGAAAATGAAATACCAACCAGTGTACAGACAGAATTGCGCAAGTCTTTTTTTTCTGTCGAGCTTCTCCGTAAGGTTATATTGTTTTTGTTTACATAGTTTATATGACACGGTGTACTTCACTTGTGTATGATATAGATATCCAGTGAATTATATTTACTTCGGGAAAGGTTTTGGTGATCAATTTTCAAGTCGTATACAGAAACGTCAAGAATCTATTCCTTTCTTTGGTATTCTGTACAATAAAAGTCTTCTCGGTATTACTTAACGAGTGACAGTTACAAATGTTGTTGGCAAAATTGTAAGCGCACATTTAGTCAATTTTCAAGGAGATATGGATCATTTTTGAATGTATTTTCCATTTACTTTATGAATGGTGTACCACATTTGTACTTCTCAATCCATGTCAGGTTCCACCGCCATGTTCCTTGGAACAAAATAGAATAAAAACCTGTACGCCTAAGCATATGGTACGTGCTTTGACTTAAGTATATGTCGATGTGAATGGGATATGTGCGTCATGGCGCTACATAAAGCTGGGAGGCATCACACACCGTACAAAAAGGGTCACACCAAATACGTTCGGCTGGCTTGAACCAGCTAGTGACAACATCAACATGACGAATGACTGATGCTTACACAATCATACATCTGTTAGCTGCCAGTAACGGATTGCACAGTTTTGCTAGAGTTAATAGTACAGTACATATTATCTGGAGACAGTATGAATCATCTTCACAGCTGGTAGGAACAGGGACACAGCTTACTCCGGACCAGGCAATTTCACGGAGATGTGCGTACAGCTGATGACATCGCTATCAACTCCAAAACGGCACTTCCTTTCCTGCGCTATGTCATGAATCTACTATTTATCTTAGTTACCTTCGCCAACAACATTATGTTTGGTGCCGTTTGTCTGTGTTTCTATCTGTCTGTCTTTGGACATAACCCAAGAAGCTGTGGATGGAACTTTATGGTAATTGGCATGTGATTTGGGACGGGAAAACGATAATGTCAAGTTCGATAATGGGCTTCAATCCTAGCGCTTTTTTATAGTACTGTAGCCGACCGGCTGGTTCTTGTAGTATCTTTCAAGATTATATAATCGTTGTTTTTTCATCAAAAAGTGACATCAGAGGATTATAGTAACACAAACCACACATCTTTATTCCTGTCTCTTGCGCCGACATCTTTTAAAAGCGGATAAAGACAATATCTTATTTAAACTGCACATTGGAAAACATATGTATTGTTGATATTGCTTTTTGATTACGTAATTGGATACACGGTACCTCAAACGCGGTGTAAGGACGACCACTTCGGAACTTCCATATTTCATATTGTTGACGTAGATATGAAGGACCATGAAGAATGGATCACATACAAATGGATCACATAACAAATTGAACGGTAACTTTTCCAACAACTGGTTGATCTTTTGGCCACCGCCATTGTCAACAATTTCATGTACCCAGACTTGATTAAGGTTTATTTCCAAAGCCTACCTGAGGCTACTGCGTCTTGGTCTCGATATTGGAGGGCGGTGCCTTTCCCTCCTTCTATCACCTTATACATGTACATCCTCAACCAAAGACAGATACTTATTTCTACACCTGCGTGGAGTAAGGAAAGTAATATTAAGTTCATTTCCCAAGGACATTATGTCTTTCCAGTAATGCCAGAAATAAAACCCGTAACCTTCGTGTCCGCTAGCCTGCCCATTTGACAATTCGACGCCGGCAGACTTAATTAAAGGAGTTGCTCACTCCGGAACTTGATTATGCATGCTTTAAAAACATCTCTAAAATAGTGTATCAAAAGCTGTGCAGTCTAGTCTATCCTAGGATCTACCATCGATATCATGTCGTGTGTTTAAAACTGTGCAAGCGGTATGTCTCTAAAGCATTTTGGACACAGAAATACTAACGTCTTGACTGGAACACATCTACATCCTTGTAGATTACGCCAAATTGTGAGATGGAGCCCGAACTAATCCATATACTACAGAGATAGTCTCTAGTTCAATAACTTTGCATAGCTAGAAATCCTACAGACATCATTAGAACTAATAGAATAACATGAAACAAAAACGACAAAAACGTAAACCCTACATCCCTGCATTTTGCTGCTAACAAGCTTTCTTTAATGTGTTAAGGTCAATCTTTCGGAAACAGAAATGTCGATTTAGTAATTGAAGTTTAACAATCATAGATTTTAGAATACAATAGAGGGATGTATTACATACAACCATTTTATGATGTTTATTTCCCGAAAATGTAATCAAGGAAATGGTTTCAACGTACGCTTACATCAGACACACTGTGATTAAAAGGAGTGCTATCTTGTGAGTGTTTAGGAAAGTATCCCTTTGTGGGGATATATCGCTTCATCGTCCCCTGAAAAGGAATTGTCTAATTTGCTGATGGTGAAATGGTGGGAGTAAAAGGTAAGAGTATGTCATTACGGTACATTGTGTATGTCCCTTCATAGGGAAACGTAATTAAAACGCCCTCCTAGTAAATCCCATCCAAATCAAACTTTCCCTGCAGTATTTATGGTCTTATTTCTCGGCAGACGCAGTTACGAGCTCGGTGATGCCATGCTATATATTTGATTGACGGGTAATAGACAAAACAATCACATGTTCCCATCTGTTATAACTGTAGATTATGAAAGTTGTAAAACTTTATCGAGTGTGGTACGCCGGGGTGCGTCTTTCCGCGACGTCGCCGTGGGATGGCCTCTGGTAGAGCCGTGCATGATAGCACCACATGTCCATCATTTTCAGGTTTTTCTATGAGCTACCTTCGCCCAAAATGGTCATTTTCATGTGTACTAGTGGCTATTGTTGGCGTTTGTGTTAGCAGTGTTTGTAGTCGAACTATGGATGGATTGTTATTACTTCTGTAAAATTGATTATCAGAGTTCGGTCTCCTGGTGGGTTTTCTTCGTAGAGAAGCAGAATCTTTGTTAGTAAAGTTGTAGATGATAAATGGAAAAACTTCATTTTGTCTCCATTCAATTTTTTATCGGTGTTAAATTTTGCATATTGTTGTGACAACTCTTCTTTACATGTACATGTAGCTGCCACTGAAGTGACAGCTAATCTTCCAAGAGAGGGGAATGCTACAGTCAAGATATAATAGTTTCAAACTCAATATATGTGCTTAAATATATTCGTTTCATTTTGTGGAGTCTCCCTCGTGTTTCAGTAGTTGTAATCAGTACCAGCCTTTACGCTAGGGACAAACTTCCGTGTCGGGGACCCAAGATGAAAGATATTTTATATCATGATCGATGGGTTATAAAATGGCTGGTTATCCCTCAGTCTGGAGCTGGGATACCTACTAATTGAAACCATCCGTGCAGAAAGCACCGGTATGATTACCAAATGAATATTCAGTCAACCAAATAATAGTGCAAAATGAGCTTGAAGATTCAAGGCTGGCTCTCTCTAAGAGAAGAAACGTTTTGGTTATTAAGAAGAGCTCGCCGAAGAAATTGGTCGATCCGTCATTATCACGAAAGACTATCAACTGCTCTTTAACGATATCGCAAAAATATGTTGAAGATTTCCAAATGAACTTTTGCTAGCGTATTCAATATTACATACATGTAGTTTGTTGGAGCTAATGACACCCCCTTGTTGCTTATACTAAGAGGGTAACGTTAGTTCCATTGCCGTTTCGGATCCGTTTAGACAGTGGGTTGTAATCCACTGTGTCTTGAGTATGGCATTGGAGGGCGGAGCACATCTCTCTCCTTCCCGGCTATCTTTTACCTCCCCAACCGAAGTCAGGTACCCATTTTTACACCTGGGTGGAGTAGGGAAAGTCGTGATAAGTGTCTTTCCCAAGGACAACGTCTAGCCGGAAATACAAGGAAACCAACCAGTGTCCGCTAGTCTAGCCACTCGGCCATTCGACATCACTATACTAATATAGACTTCAACAGAAGACAGCTGAGAGAGCATTTATCTATTTTCTTAATGAAGCATGAAAATCTGTCATCCTTTCAGTCCAAAAGTCGAAACGTTTTTATTATTTGAAAATGCACTATTTGTTTTCACACATGTAGCAGATAGTAAGTTCAGACCTGCCATTCAAATGAGTTTAATAAAAGTTTCTAAACTTCTGCTACCGCCCTATACGTCAGTGTAGCTCCGGATCCGTCATCAAAAAGCAATACTTGGTCAAAAGCAATATTGGGAAAATTTCCATACTTAACACTTTCAGAAAAAAAGCATCCGTAATATAAAAGTGTGCATTCTTCCACCCATTGTCAGAAGAACCAGATCCCAGTTGTATAATCCCATCAAACAGCCGTATCAAATGGTGAATGAGTACATTAAGTTGTTTTTAACAACTATTGGACAGTATTTTAAAAAGTTGTTGATACAGTTAATGGACCATGAAACATATCTACTAAAGTGATCTAAAAGACAATGGTTAAACTATGTAGCCAATTTGGCCATAGCTCAGAGAGAATCTACATATTTAACTGCACCGTTGTTATGGTGTAATTAAGGTTGGCAAACCATGGGCAATCTGTGCATGGCTGGACCTTACTGAGCCTTGTTCAGACAAATACTTTTACCGTTGCTATCGTTGGCTTCGCCATTGACAGTTTTTGAAAATAGCTTCCATTGTTTCAGTTATGCACATTGTTCCAGATGTCTATTTTTTGTGTATTGTCTTGGTGCAACTGTCCTTGGTGCTGAATGAGAGCTACACCACCCTTACTGTCCTTAGAGCTGAATGACATCTACACCGCCCTTACTGTCCTTGCTGCTGAATTATAGGTAAACCACCCTTACTGTCCTTGGTGCTGAATGACAGCTACACCACCCTTACTTTCCTTGGTGCTGAATGACAGCTACACCACCCTTACTGTCCTTGGTGCAGAATGATAGCTACACCACCCTTACTGTCCTTGGTGCTGAATGACAGCTACACCACCCTTACTGTCCTTGGTGCTGAATGACAACTACACCACCCTTACTGACCTTGGTGCTGAATGACAGCTACACCACCCTTACTGTAGATGGTACTGAATGACAGCTACACCACCCTTACTGTCCTTGGTGCTGAATGACAGCTACACCGCCCTTACTGTCCTTGGTGCTGAATGACAGCTACACCACCCTTACTGTCATTGGTGCTGAATGACAGCTACACCACCCTTACTGTCCTTGGTGCTGAATGACAGCTACACCGCCCTTAGTGTCCTTGGTGCTGAATGACAGCTACACCACCCTTACTGTCCTTGGTGCAGAATGACAGCTACACCACCCTTACTGTCATTGGTGCTGAATGACAGCTACACCACCCTTACTGTCCTTGGTGCTGAATGACAGCTACACCACCCTTACTGTCCTTGGTGCTGAATGACAGCTACACCACCCTTACTGTCCTTGGTGCTGAATGGAGCTACACCACCCTTACTGTCCTTGGTGCTGAATGACAGCTACACCGCCCTTACTGTCCTTGGTACTGAATGACAGCTACACCACCCTTACTGTCCTTGGTGCTGAATGACAGCCACACCATCCTTACTGTCCTTGGTGCTGAATGACAGCTACACAGCCCTTACTGTCCATGGTGCTGAATGACAGCTACACCCCCTTGCTGTCCTTGGTGCTGAATGGAGCTACACCACCCTTACTGTCCTTGGTGCTGAATGACAGCTACACCCTCTTACTGTCCTTGGTACTGAATGACATCTACACCCCTTTACTGTCCTTGAAGCTGAATGACATCTACACCCCCTTACTGTCCTTGGTGCTGAATGACAGCTACACCACCCTTACTGTCCTTGAAGCTGAATGACAGCTACACTCCCTTACTGTCCTTGGTGCTGAATGACATCTACACCCCCTTACTGTCCTTGGTGCTGAATGACAGCTACACCACCCTTACTGTCCTTGAAGCTGAATGACAGCTACACCGCCCTTACTATCTTTGGTGCTGAATGACAGCTACACCACCCTTACTGTCCTTGGTGCTGAATGACAACTACACCACCCTTACTGTCCTTGGTGCTGAATGACAGCTACACCACCCTTACTGTCCTTGGTGCTGAATGACATCTACACCCCCTTACTGTCATTGGTGCTGAATGAGAACTACACCACCCTTACTGTTCTTGGTGCAGAATGAAAGCTACCCCCCCCTTACTGTCCTTGGTGCTGAATGACAGCTACACCACCCTTACTGTCCTTTGGTGCTGAAAGACAGCTACACCACCCCTTACTGTCCTTGGTGCTGAATGACAGCTACACCCACCCTTACTGTCCTTGGTGCTGAATGACAGGTACACCACCCTTACTGTCCTTGGTGATGATTGCCATCCACACCGCCTTTACTGTCCACGATGTTGAATGACAGCTACACCGCCCTTACTGTCCTTGGTGCTGAATGACAGCTACACCACCCTTACTGTCCTTGGTGCTGAATGACAGCTACACCACCCTTACTGTCCTTGGTGCTGAATGACAGCTACACTGCCCTTACTGTCCTTGGTGCTGAATGACAGCTACACCACCCTTACTGTCCTTGGTGCTGAATGACAGCTACACTGCCCTTACTTTCCTTGGTACTGAAAGTCTGAATTTTGGTAGTAGACAGTTCTGTGTAGCATTGTGCGTCGTACAGATTAATGGAATATCCCGACTCAATACTGTGACCCTGTGGCCCACGGATGACGTCATTTCCCACTAACGGTCGGCCATTATGAGTTTGAACGGCGAGGAGAAGATTTGAAAATATGGCAAACAAAACCAGCGCACTAACTTTTCTCTCCTTTCTCACCTGAGCTTTACCTCTTGGTTCAAAATGGGCACACTATTTCACTCATCACTTCACGAGATGTCGTGCGATGACTGTCAATTGGCCAGTAAATCAAACTTCTAGTCCCTCATCTCTCACAGTAGATAAACTAGTCTTATTAAGTAGATACTATAGGCACGATAGATATGATGGGTACGAAATTACGGGTTCTGTACTGCGTGAGAAAACGGCCACACATTCAAGAATTCCACGGTAATTTTAAGAGATACGTATAGACCATTGAAACACCGGGTGCCCCAATTGAATTTGG
>NC_049981.1:26653391-26717696 GCF_000003815.2 Branchiostoma floridae
TTCTCTCCGGTAGCGAACACACTCGTAGGCCAGCTTCACTCCTCTGATTTCTTTTGATACTATCTTAATCTACCGTAGGATCTGCTTGTAATTACCCGTTTCTGTGACAGACCGGTTTGTGACAGAAACGTACAGACAAGAAAACGTGACAGTTTTGACTACAAACTTTTACAACATTCTTACACACTATACAAGGATAAAATACAGTTAGATGTCAATGCAATACATAAGAGTACAGGGGAGACGACGATTAAAGGGGCTGTCAAAAGTGTTTTACCATTTTTCACTACCTGTAGATTAACAACCAGCCTTTCAGTGGGGTGCTTAATCTACAGAGACAGGTTTAACGATATGCAGAGGGCCATTGTTACCAGTAAATTCAAACCGAACAATAGGCCTTGCCTCTAAAAGTTACAGCCAACATAGGAAACCTTGTGCATGGAAACTAGATACGGTTGGACGTGTTTGAAATTAATCAAGCAATTCTAACTTACTTCTGCAGTACATAGGTGATTGCCTTAGAGATTATCCGGAGGCACACGCAGCGGACGTACAAATGTCGCAGGCAGACTTTTGTCTGTGAGAACAAAAGTTCTGATCGATAGCCCATAATGCGGTACAGAATACAATGTAAAATCCAGTATGAATGCACGGACCATAGTGCCCACCCACACGAGCTGCAGGCCCTGACGGTAGGTAAATCAATAGAGAAGAGACCTTGGGAAAGGAGCGAGTCGCCTTACTGGTGCTTACACGACTGATAGAGCCGTGTGCGGCTGAGATTAGCCTGACTACCCTTACGCTTCTAGCCACCATGGACGGCAGGGGCTGAAGAGGAATAGTCATCAAGTTGGACACTATTTGACTCAACACTACGCCGCTGCAAAAATACCTTCAAAGACGCTCCATATTGAAACTTAAATACCGATTCGACGGCTTCACGCCCCCAGAGATATGTTTAGAGTTTCGCGTATGTCTTGTTGAATCATAGTTCAATAATCATACAAATAATGTTTTGATTATCATTACATTTCTATCTATCAGTTTCTGTTTCTCTTATATTGAGAATATCAGACTGAGAAAGCATGGGCCAACTTGTCCCCTGTCATGCATCTTAGATAGCTATTATAATTTTTCCCGTAAAGAAATCATATTGTTTTTATTGGTGTATTATTCTTCTCCTTCTGTCATCAGGCTTCACTGGAAACAACCATGGGAAGCTATTTCATGTTCGAATACTTGTTAATCTGGTTGTAACTTTCCTTAAACTTGCTTTATTTATAGCCAATCACAAAATGCACAAGACGAAAGAGATCTTGCGCATATTTGATAGTATGCCAAAATTTTCACAAAATGTTTTTATCGTAGCAGTATTTTAACGAATGAATCCTATCGCATACATGTTGCTACTGTTTTGCGACACCTCATGGGCTAGCCTAACGGTAAAGTATCGCGTGGGAGTAGCTTGACAAAATGCAAATTACTGGGAGGGGAGGAAAACACCCTGCCATTTTCCAAAAATGTTCCCTTTCTAGTTTAAATATTGAGTTTTCCGACTTCACACCACACATCCCAAAACGATGTAGCAAAATGGCTACGCATAGTTAAAGGACAAACGTTTTATTTCATGCGTTCAAATAGGAATAACGTTTTGAAGAAAAAAAACGTCACATTTACACTTAAACAGAATACATAAACCCCTCAGGAGCTGCATGGACTGATTCTAACAGACGCGGGATTAAAGAACATGTGCCAACATTGTCAACAGCTAAGCTATACATGTACAATGACAGAACACTCGGCTTATTGAACACCATTCACTAAATCCCCGGCTACAAGTATACTTAGTAGTTACAGTCACGTCCGCGCCATAACACACCATCAAGGTGAGCACGGCTATAACAGTAACGCAGCAATCAGCTGCCTCAGTCGAGTGCTCGCTAATGAGAGCGGCAGTCAAAGGTGCACGTCTGGAAAAGAGTTGACTTTATCCGGCAGTAAACTTTATATGGGGAGTAAAACGTGGTAGAGGGCATCAGCGTGGGTGGGGAGGAGTCGTGCGTGAGAACCCCAATTGTTTCTACCTGTGGTGGGCTCGACAAGGGTCCTCATTGAAGTTGTTGCAAACAGCAGAAATTGGCCATTTAAGGTATAACAATTTTACCAAGAGGATTTGGCAGCCCAAGAAAATAGACATAAGCAATCCTTGCTTGTGACTGTGTAACTGTATAGCTAACTCCTTGGACAAATTATGACTATGAAATAAATGTTTCTTAATTCATCGGGTTATTAGGAAGTACGTTTCTTCTACTATCATTATTTTAAAGCAAAATTGAGTTATGTTTTGGGTCTGTCTGTCTGTCTATCTTCCCGCCTGTATGTCTGTCTGCCTGTCTGTCTGTCTGTCTGTCTGTGTTTCTTTGTTTCCGTAAATTTGTGATCAACAATAACTCTATATTTGTTATGCGAGTGGGTGTTGGCAAGACGAAAGTTCAAGGTCGATCTGGGCCCCCTGTCGGTTTTCTTTATTGTAAACCGATTCTATCAATCATCATATAGAGTATCGATCCTTCCTGCTTGTGACCATACTTCCTTCAGCCCGGTGTAATGGACTAGAATTTCCCCCTGTCCATAGTTTACTCGTGTATAACCTAGCCTGTTACACCGGCACATAGAATATGGAGCACTATCTATAGGATGCTATTGCAATCACTGGGCGGACAGCCATGTCACCGTTCCATACAGAAGGTCAGTGAAGCGCCTCTCCAGTCGGCCCTGCTAAATGTCAAACCGTCGCCAAACTTGTCCTGGGGCACTTCTGTAACACTCCGGGTCAGGCAGGGCGGCTAAGGATGGCCGCTAGTGGACGTCTTCGTCCTGCTAATGAATCCAGTTCCTCTCCCCAGACAGACGTAATGAACGTCAGAGCAGAGAGGGGACGTTTTGAACCGGGACATGCCCTCCCACAAGCACCAGTGGGCTCGCTGAAAGGATAGTTAGACATGATCCTGGGCATGATACTATCACACAC
Source organism: Branchiostoma floridae (assembly GCF_000003815.2). NCBI lineage: Eukaryota > Metazoa > Chordata > Leptocardii > Amphioxiformes > Branchiostomatidae > Branchiostoma > Branchiostoma floridae. The sequence goes on from NC_049981.1 coordinate 26,656,423, forward strand.
TACCGACACTGCCGTAAATGGTTAGGCCCAGACGGTATCACTGGGTATGCCCAGAGCTTTCCTCTTAGGAATATTGCAATCGGCACCGTAGTCCCGGCAGTGGCACATGTGCGATGCTTATCAGTACTGGCTAATGAGCTTGAGAAAGTTCAAAATTGCACCGGCAAACTTTTTGGGACATCAGCCAACACAATTCTTTTTGTTAGTCTGCCATCCGTTCCGTTAGCTTGTCTAGTTTTCCAGTATCGGAGTATTGTTTAGCCAGATGTTTATAGATTAGATGCCATCGCTCCTTTCTATCAGATACTCTGACCCCGAAGCACTTGTTGGATGGAAATTTTAACCAAACAACGTCAAAAACAGATGAAGGAAATGAAAAGCTGCCAGGCCCTGACATTACTTTGATCTTTGTGTCACTACCACTTTTACAAACAATCGGCCAAATCTAACCATCGATGTCTGAGAGAGGCTCTTCAAAGCACTTGTCGCCAGCCAACTTCGACAATCAGGTGTAGATATTTGTATCCATATTTTGTAGTTATTTGTCTCACTTCTTTACTCCCCACCCACCTTGATTTGATTTGATCTTTAAGGCTAGCTATACAATTAAAAACATACATCTCGGGCTGTCAAATTAGCCTAAAGCTATTACAAAGGGCTACCCCTGGTAAGTTAACAATGCACATCATATAGTGATATAGGCTCACATAAACACGAGACACATAGAAAGGCCTTCACAAAGACCAAAACTTGGGTATTATACATGTAGTTTCTGCATAGGTTATACAGATTGTGCAAAGTGGAGACGGCCTAGGTTACTGCTTATTAACTGTTATGAAAAGCAACCTTACAAGCCTATCTAAAAGCAATCTGACAGTGGTATTCCCTTACTTTCCCTTTCTGGAGATGCTAACAAAAGGATCAATACGACTTTGACAGTACAGCAAATCAAGACGACCCAGACCACTTAAAAGTTGTACATGCTACCGTGAAGTTTTTATATGGACCATTCTGTGACTGGAAATACGAGCCTGATTTGATTACGATGTGCTTTAGTTCAAAATGACCTACAGGTCATCTAATGCCTGCCCATTGAAGAATACTAAAATCGGGAAACGTGCCTAACACGATTTAGTAGACTCTTCCGGTAAGGCGACAGGACCACAATTTGATGGATGGCATTTCCTGAAGACTTGAATCTTTTATGAAATATGCATGGAACTAATAAGGTAACATTTGCAAGCATATGCATGGTATTTATCTTACATGGCGTATCTACTCGATTTCAGTGTTTATTTTTACACAATGAATACTTTCGTATGTTTTGTGCTCAGCTCCCATTCCGTCCTGTCACTTGCTGCATAATGTAATCGAACAACACAGGATGTATGCTACTTTTCCAGTAATATAGCGGACCGAACCTAGTGGAGCCAACGGTATGCTTTATGTCACAACTGGCTATTATAGGACTGACTGTCGTAAGAGTTTCCTAAATTGAAAGCTGCTGTGCTACAGTAGTTCGAGAGGATACAAAAGTTCGTGAAGTTGCATATCCTGTGTCAGAGAAGGACATCTTGGAATTATTCGGCCAAGATTATACCTAAAGCAATGTCACCCATAACAAGAAAAATTAGCAGGAGGTATAAAATCGAGCTTCACTTCCGTCTTGTCAACAACTACCCACATACCAAATATCATCACGATCCATCTAGAGTGGCCTGAATTGTGGCGACACAGAGAGGCAGACACACCCGAATAATACTCGCATTTTTCATGGTAGTAACAAGCTTTACTCGGCTTAAGTATTGCAAAATAGTCAACTCTGAGTGGATGTCAGAAGGACTAAGTCTTCAAAAACTCGGACAGAAAGCTTTGACGTATTTGAAAGATTTGACCAGAGGTCACTTCATCGGGCGATTCTGATATCCAACCTGACAGAGATATGGAGTAACGAACTAGTCACTGTCAAACCTGCGGACCCGGGGTTATTAATGGCCGACCCTGTCTGAGGTCCTGAATCTGGAATCGCCCAATCTGACCTCAGATGTCAGAACCTGGACAGGAAAAACACAATATTGTATGGGTTTTATTTTCAGCCGCCTTTCTTATTCTGCTGGTATATATGGGATAAAGGGTTAAAGGATACACGGCTCAAGCGAGGATGGATTGGATTACATTGAAAACCTACATGTTGCCTGAGACTGGCTAGCAAATGCATGTGGGGTAAAAAATAAGGGCTAACGTCTTACCATTTGACAAGTAGAGTAATGTGATATTATTTTTATCTTTAAACGCAAATTATACAACAGTTGATCTACTACATGCAGTGTTGTCAGAGGTTGGGTCAGTGAGTGCATCGTTACTGTAATTTGTTAGAGCACGAATTCACTTTGCGTACTTTCAGCAACTGATGATAATAATTGAGAGACTTGTTAAACTTTTGAGTGCTCAACGCAACTTGCTACGTGTCTGGATGAATGCACACCCACATACACATGGGGAGGGTTGCCCTCAACTCGTCGTCTTCAGTACCTGTGTGTTACTTTATAACACATTCATATGATTTAAGTGATAGCTCAGGTAATTACAATTCAGCAACTTTGAACTGTCTTTCATTTGAATGACCATCAATTTGCTTTTAGCAATTACTGTCAGCAGTATTTCATATGTAAGGCACGGTTTGCAAATTAACCTCTGGGATATCTATCATACGTAATGGTTTTCTTGGCAGTCGTGTAACAGACCTATGTCAGGTGGGGAACTCAAAACAGTTCTAGAGTGGAAGACAAATTGTCTACTAACTTTCTCATGAGTTCACTGAACCGGTGTGGGTCTCACTGTAGCAATGTTGGTGCGTGCGTGCGTGTGTGAGTGCGCGCGCGCGCGTGCGTGCGTAGGTGAGTGCGTGCGTGTGCGTCTATAAGCGACAAAAGCAACCGTCCAGCTGTCCAATCCACGACTTCATGTGACCCTTTCTCCAAACCACCCGTGCGGAACGGGACCGCTGCGCGCGCACTATTGCCCCAAACTGGGCCGTATTCTAGATACAAGACAATGTGTGGTCAGTTAAAACCGCAGTCACTGTACACTGTATTTATGGCAGCGAACTAGCTAAAGACTAGGCCACCATTCGCCGTACGTGTAACTTGCGTGCTGTCTTCGTGAAAAAAAGTGGACAAATTTTGGGATCCGTAAGTGGAAAGTACCGCCTCCGTTCGAAATCCTACGTATTCGGGAGCACGCAGACACGCCGTAGCACTTTTTAAGTGCATGCAAAACTTTCTCTGCGTTAGGGCTGCGGATTCACCCCCCGTGCGAGCCAGCACGGGCGAAGCATGTGCTCTGTACAGCGCACTTACAACATGCGAGTAAGGAAATCGTACGTAAGCAGCACGTTTAAGTACGGTAAGGTGGCAGTCGCACAGAGATCGTACGTTGTAAGCACGTACAACGTTAACTCACCACTTGCGCAACAATGCACGCAACCGCTCACGGCATGCACACCGCATAGTTATTACATTCAAAAGCATTCGTGGGAGTGACGTGCGTTGACGCACTACCTCCCCGCTCTTGCCAGTCCTTCCCACGTTTTTCCAGAAAAACGGACGGACGTAGCCCCGTTGTGACCTTAGTTTAACGTGACAGTATGGCGTGGGCGTTTCTTTTTTTGTTTTCCCGTATTGCTTATGATATGCAAATGACATTTCATTTCAAAGTTTTCATCATAATTGCGTCCTTGTTAGTCATAACCAAAGAACCTATTCTTTAAGCTCCTTGTCATCATTTGACGTCATTTCATTTGAATTCATTTCAGTTTCAATTCAAAAGCGCCCCCAAGCATTTTCGTCTTCAACTACTTTCCCCTTTTAAAGTACATGTACAGACGACTGTGCATGAAATAAGAACGGATATCCCACACAAGTTAACCAAAACAGAGATTGTGGCCATCTATAGTCCCAGAGAGTCAAGACTGCCCCTTACATTTACTCTTTAATTTCTTTGCTTGTTCTTACAGCAGTATCAGTCACTTAACAAACTCGTCACAAAAGTGGACCACAAAATAAAACATGGAATGGCGTAATATAACAAGCACTGCTGTCATGATTTTGGACAGGTAGACAGCCCCCGGAGGTTGGTTGGATCCGCTATTGGTTTTACTTGGAAGTGCAGTGGATCTTTTGTACAGAACTTTGCAACAGATTAATGGCTAAGGTGATATTCAACATAATGTAGTTGTTGCAATGAGAAAAAGTAATGGCCTACTTTGCATAACTGGCGAGAAAATGATGTAATTTAATAGTTGTAAATGACAGGAGTTTCATAGCTTTGAAGTGATAAGGTGGTCAACTTTGCTCAGTTATGCAAGAGCCAAGTTAATGTGGAAATGCAATGAGATACTTGTTCTTGTTCTTGTGTGGATACTGGGTAACACCCCTTAGTGTTGGGTCAATCCACCCAGGGCGCAGTACTACTGTTTTATTGGCCGTTTCTCAGATGTTGTTACACCTCTTCCTTGAACTTAACGGGATTAGCTTGAAGGATGGTTGCATATGGTAGATTATTCCAATCGATAGTGTTTCTTGGGAAATATGAGTATTTGAGACAATCTTTGTTGGTCTTGATGAGTTTGGGTGATTATGTCGAGATTGCCTTGGATTCAGCTGCAAATAGGGATCAACCGGCAGGGCTCGGAGAACTTGTCTAGATTTCTGGAGAATTGTAAGTCTGTTGGCTGCTCTTTTATTTTTTAGTGTATCCCATCCCAAGTCCTAGACTAGTTTAGTTGCGCTTGACTGAGAATTTGGTCTGTTAGGTACATTTAGGACAAATCTGGCAGCTCTTTTTTGGACCACTTCTATTTTGGAAATGTGGTCTTAATGGTGAGGATCCAACGCTGCACTAGCATATTTAAGATGGGGTCCAACCAAGCTAAAGTGGGCTTTTTGTTTGACCTTTTGGGGACAGTCGTATAAGTTGCAATTAACAAATCCAAGGGTCTTGTTTGCTTTACTTGTAATGTTATTTATATGGTTGGACCATGATAGTTGGTTATCTAAGGTAACACCCAAGTATTTGTGATTACTGGTTTCCTTTAAAATGTGGTTTCCTAGTCTATAATCATGTAATTTGGGTTAACCAATAAGACCCCATGCAACATTCAAGTCGCCTGGTACCAGTGGCAGCTGTTTGGCAGTGGGCAATTGAAAAACAGCTTCCTGGTTTCACTACTGCAGTTTTTTTTTTATCTCTGTTCATTTGCATCATAATGGGAAAATTATCTGGCAAAAGTGTGAAGTCATCAAACTCTAGCTTTTCATACCATTTGTTAAATGACAAATACTGCATTGCACATGGATTTCATTCCACATGCATTGAATCCTTAACATACGTCTCAAGTCTTAAGAAAACAAAAATCACCATATGCAACCCTCACCGTTAACACTTTATCATGTTTCCATCACAATAGATACTGCATAAAAATTCCATTTCCTCACAACAGATCCTTTCAACTTTACATCTGGTTTATAATATGTTACAACAAATTCTATCCTTCTCAAATATGCCACAATAATGTTTTTGTGCTGAAGGAAGTCACTGGAAAAAGTTCAAAACATACAGCTTTTTACAGAAATGGAACTGTCACTCCTCCATACTGTAAAACATTATCATACTCAATTGCACTGTAAGCAAAGTTGCCTTGGCCTTGTTAGTGATGCGAGACTGAAATACAATTAAGTTCCATACAGTTCATACACATCTAGGATACACAGAGAAAGGTATTTTGTACAGAAATGCATTTCGTTTACTCTATTTCTTAATTTTTTTAGCAAAATTGTCAGAACTTAGCGGGACACGCAGGGGGAATTCATCAAGTCAATGATTCTGATATACATTATAGTCAATCTTCATCTTTGTGCAACTCTTACTATGTGCCAAACAAAATCTCCCTCCTCCTAATGGGAATGACATTGATAAGTGCAGAACAGCAACCTACATGTATAACAATGATAAATTCACATGAACATAGACTAACTATAGGCTTAAACAACTTGCATAATGTCTGAAGAGTGGTCTTAATAAATAAGGTTTGCAATCATGCAAAACTATCTTAAAGGTACAAGTACATTCAAGATCTTTTCAGCTGTGTTAGTCCATCTTTCTTTGTCAAAACAACATAATTGTAAACAATATTGGTTATGACAAAACAACACAAATACTTCAATTTAAAGCCAAAGACCACAACACTTTGATTTCATAGATTGTTATTGTCTTGCTTTCTAGTACTTTTAGTAAATTTATTTCTTTTGAGATGACAAGAATTTTATTCTTTCTCTTATTTATTTCATCTGAAGAGGATGACACATAAAGTCAAGTCTACTGGAGTCCCAATATGTAAGATATTCCAATCAATTATATTCTGCAGGTAATGTCAATAAATACCAATGTGCATTAGGTAGTTAGTGTATTGTGCTATATCTGATTCACATCCCCACTGTTGCTATGTGGACTAACTCCTAGTGCTGAAGTATATGGTGAGCGCAATGACTAGGATAATAACTGCAATGACCACGAACAGCACTATTCGATTCTGGATTATTCTGGAAAAACAAAAGAAAAAGACTTCAATGTAAATATACTATGGATCAAAATTGTACAAATGTTCTTCTACACTCTAGATCTATAATACAGTCTAGGCTAGAGAGAAGGAAGCTAGAGGAGTTTCATTGTAGAATTAAGGCTATTGACATCAGGATTTGAGCTACTTTTTCTGCTATTCAAAGATACTACATGTACTGGTACTGCAAAGAACACAAGGTATTTTTCTGCCACTACTGGCTGTACCTAATCCTGGTTTTAGCATGAACCAGTGAAAGTAGACATCAGAAATGCCTGCACAATTGCAATTTACCTGCATGTGCAGGTGGCATTTTGTTCCTTTGCAAACCTGTTCAGAGATACTTTTCCCAAAGATGACTTCAGGACATAGTAACTTTTCAGGTAACATGTTTCCATACAATCTGCAGATATACTATATTCAAACCTTGTTGGGTTGGTGTCTTCTAAAACAAAAGATTCTTGGCGTCTGTGGATCAATTAGGACCGAGTCCATAGTGTGTCAATACTTCCATATTCATCAAGGATGTGTGTGAAAGTCAAAGAGACACGAGGTTTGCTTACCTACCTTCTCATCATGGCTGACAGGATACGTGAACTCTTGCCCAGGTCGCTGTCAGTCTCGCGCAACTACAAACGAACATTGCAAAAGGAAAAAAAAAAACTTAACTACATACTAGTCCAAAACACAACAGCAATGAAAGTAGTGTACTAGAATCACCATGGAAGCACATATTTGCAGTGTCATGATTTTACAGCAGACAGGTAACTATGGCAAAATGAAAAAAACTGTTCTGAACATTTCCAGATTTACAGTATAAACTAACATTCAATGTCAACACAATGGTCACATAGTTTTTCAGAGTGTCAAATATGTGTGAATCTGTGCTCTTAAGAAATGGCTACAAACCAACATTGTACTGTTTGTTACATTTGACAGTAAAAGGCTACAACTCACCCGGTCTCTTGACCTCTGTATTTTCTCCCTGTCCTGATGAAGGTTTTCTAATATATCGGCTCCAACTTGTTCTGTACAGAACAATTTTCACAGGAAAAGCAGTTAGTATTTTTTACATCTGTCAGTTTTACCAACAAAAAGGAAAACACTACACACACACACAAACACACACTGCTCTACATGTATGAACAAGCTCCAAAGTTAGGAACAACTTGTGCTTTGACCACTGAAAACTGGGATTACTCTTTTTTTAAAGAAAATTAAAGTGTGGCTTTTATTCTTTTACAATCAGTGTGAACACACCAGCCAGTTTGGAAACTTGCAAAAAAACATTGTGACTACATGTCATTGCAAAACATTTACTACCCATGTGCCAATAAAACTTTTATGGCTTTTCAAAATACAAGTAAGTTTCTTCTTCATGATCAGACTTGGTGTTGGGTTCACTGTGACATCATAATTGGATAACCTCAAGTCTGAAGAATGATTGTTTTGATGGCATGATGTTCCTGTGCTGTTCAACCACATAACGTTACAATCACTGTTTCCCACAAACCCTACCAGAACCAGAACCTTCCTCGTGAAGGTTCTAATGCTGAGAAATGTGAGCTGTACATCCGTACCTGTCTCTACTGCCATCCTGTATCCAGCCTCCAGCTTTCTACCAGACCTCTCCAACCTCTCTGTGTTGTCTAACAGTCGTGTTCTCTGCACAAACATGGGCGAAACATTCTTATGTACAAGTTTTAGAGTAGTAAAGACCACAGCAATCAATGATGGCTACTCATAAGAATACAAAGTATTAAGATCCAATAATTGTGATAGGAAGAACAGAAACAAGGTTTTCAGTGTTTTAAGTTTGCAGTTCGGTAGTACAGCGGAAATACAATGGAAAACATGTCATAATTATGCAGTTGAGTGATCATCGCTAAAATGAAATAAAAAATTCCAGTACATATATTACCTGGTCCTCAGAGTGAGAAGGGTCGTCTGGCCCCAGCAGTTCTTCTCTACTGCCTGCTCCTCCGTGTAGTTTGGCCTTCTTCTGAGCAAAACATACACCAACACATGTTCAGGCACTAAGAAATCTCCACAACAGGATGGCCTACACTACACTCACAGGACTTTATGTTTACAGCACATGTAATAATTACTAATATACAAAATGTACTTGTTGCTAATGTTAGTGTAATTACCTTAGGGGAGAGGGTGCCATAGTACCAGAGCTCTAGCCAGCGTCCGTTTTTCCGTCAATTGACAGAAATTTGCTGCGTGTGACGGAAAATTTTTTAAACCAATCCGTCAACCTTGACGGAAAAAATCTGATAAAAGCTCCTTGGTGGAAGCTACGGGCGGCTTGGAGACGCTGTCCACGGCCGTAAAAGCCACACACTGTTTGTTTTGCTATTGTTATGATTGTTGACAATGTGTGTCGGTGCCCTTTCGCATACAATAATCTCATTAAAACCGTTTTTTCAAGGTCTCAGTTCACTCCTGGAATAGTGTTTTTGCGACAATGGGAATTGGCTGAAGGAAAAAAAATTTGAGCTGGCTAGAGCCCTGCATAGTACTAAGTATATTTTGTGCATTGGTCACATCCCCACATCTCACAACCAAAAAAAAGAATAACAGAATTCTACGGCATAGAAATCTTGTACAGAAAGAAAAGGTTGGATAATACAATGTATCATCAAACTCCAGAAGGTAGATGCATCTCAAAAGAAAAAGTGTCAGCATACTTACTGGGTTTGTATAAATAGGACAAGCAGCAAAGGAGGCAATAAACAAGTTGTGAACATTATTGAAAGTAAAGGAAAGTATTTTGACTTATGATATTTTATATTAAAACAGGGGCTCTATGACTAAAAAAAACTTCTTGTTTCTTTTACTACTTAAGCCTGACACAACTACACACACACAATATAGCAAAATCAGTCAGCCTCGTTTGATACCTGTTTTCAACATACAAATAACCAAAACAATGGAGATTCAACTTAGAATTCAAACATATAAGTCCTTTCAAGACCTGCAAAAGTGAGTGTTCATCCAAACTGCCCAAAGATATGGTTAAATTAAAACATGATGAAAAGTACACATACGCTTCATGTGGTACTTGTCACACTCTGACACAAACAGGCTAACATACATGCACATTCTAGCAAACCAATCACCTAACGTCCTAACTAAATGCCTGTATTACAATAAAGTTATTTTCTTTTCTTTCTGTAAATAGAAGACAACAGAGAAAGCGTCTTCTCGAATATGTCTGATAGATAAAAAAACAAAAGGATGCATGGTGGAACAAAGCAGTCCCAGCAAAGCAGATTCTTACAAAGTCCTTCTCCAGTTTGCCCAGCTCTGTCTTGTAGCTCTTGAGTCTTGTGGCATACTTCTGCCTCTCCTTAGACGGGATGTCTCGAACTTCCAGATCCATCTGTTCTAACTATGTGTCACAAGACAACAAGAAGAAGAAAATTAAACACTGTTTTTTAGTTTGGGTGGCTGGATAATCATAAAAGTCTCCAGAAATGTAATGGAAATAAGTTCAACTTACCAGTTCTTTTGCCTCTTCCATCTGCTTTTCCACATTGGTGACCATGTGTCTCTTTTCACCTATCACATGTAACAGGACACACACAAAAATTATCAACTAGATAATTCACAGAATTTCAACTTGTTCCTCTTTGCACTGTACCTTTAGTTACAATTGAATATACCTCCAACTGATTGGAACAGGGCTACTGGGGAAGTAGTCAGCAGCAGATGAATGAATCATTCAAGAGTCAACTAAAACAACATTTAGGCCACCTGATGTATAGTAGTAAGCACACAGGAAGCAAGTAGACTAGTCCACATCAGGTACTACCTTACATGACTGAAGATGGTATGCATGTATGTTTTGATTTGGTTTCAAAACACTGATTTCTGACATGAAAAGTTAACATGAAAGTAAAGGCTTATTTCAATCAGCCTTTGAAAGCTAAGCTGGGAGAAGACCTGTAGCGCAACTGATGGTTAATACTTCTTTTCATAAACGTGACTGAGTTCAGAAATTCCTTAGGACTAACGTCCTAAAACTGGAGATGCAAGATATCAAATAATAATGAATTTTAAAGACAACAATTCACTAACAATAAAAGTCGTGACAACAAATCATCAATACTAAATGAGTCCCCAATGCATCACTCCCTCACTGTTGCATATCTAAGTCAACATCTTCAGTTGCCTAATTTTGCACCAAGCAACCACTATTTACGAAATGGGCCAGGGTTACAAAAAGACACAACGCGGTACGTTCGTAAAAAAAAGACACACCCCTTTATAATTTATTGGGGTCTTACCAACGAATTGAATGTAATGCTAATACACATTCAACCGTCAGTGTACTAAAAAAGTAACGCATAAAAGGAATATGAAAGGCTAATGAATGGCTTACAAAATCTGCCTCCTATGACAACGCACAAGTATATCCATGACTAACGTTAACAAATTTGTATCAGGCACGGGCGCCCTGGATCAATATTTTGACAGCTCATCTCACTCTTAGTCTTACAAACGTGGTGGTCAGCTTTGGCAATTTGAAACCTGTGACAAACCAAGAAACTACAGCTACAGAAGACCGTAAATACCATTTTAGCACAGCCTAACTATTCCTCTTACACTTACCACCAGATAATTTGACAATTTTGGCGATTTTGTTGGTAATTTCGGCGGTGACATTGCTGTACTGCTGCTCGTAAGAATCGAGAAGAGAAGCCATCTTGTTTTCTTCCAGCACTAATGAAGGTGGCCGTGGCAAGTGCCTGGTAAGTGGTACGTGGAGCTTTATATCAAAGTGTAAATACTGACAAAAATGACGGCTGTAAATTAAATAAACATCATTTTTGATAATTCGATTGCATGTGGGCCACTCCAGATCCGCATCACGTCAATATTAATATGATAGAAATAGCTGTCTTATTAGGCATTCAAATACTTACATTGAACAGCTTCAAGTAGTTGGGAAATTACCCAATAGGCTTTGCGCTTCCTTTCGCCATTTTGCACCAAAGGTACAGTATCCACATTTGTACCAACGTATAAAATCCACTATAATCCGACAGTTTGCCAGATTTTTGTTCCATGAAAATAACAGGATACGTGCAAAAACTGTTGAAGTGTCTTTTAGCCTAAAATTTAGGTGTCTATATGATACTGATGTTATTTTATGACTAGGTTTCCACCATGGTGAAGCGGCTGACATACAGGCGGCGACTGTCGTACAACACGAAGTCGAACCGCAGGCGCATGTGAGTAACAGGCAGACTGAGACAGTTGTTATCGTCATGATGCAACTACATATTCTGACAGTTGTTAGCCAGTCGTTACTTGATTTGGGGCTTTTTTCATTTTTTTTCGTATAATTATCTCCGACTAATATGTACTTTCCCATCTTTCCGATGCCCCCCCCCCCCCTCCCACTTGCTTGTGATGTGGCCTGAGCAGTTCGAAGACTCCAGGTAAATGTTATTTTCTTTTACACAAATTCCTAACACAAATATATTCTACAACCTAGGAGCTTTAAAACATCAAAAAGCACAAGAAATAGAGCTCTAAACTATATTCCGTATGTTCCTGGACAAAAAAGCATGATTTTCGATGTTATGAATATGAGAAGTCTTTGGCTATGATTACTTATGTCACTGGGAACTTTTGTCAACATACTACTTTTAGTGAAGTATACTGTACAAGCACATGAACAGGTTTATCGAATATCAAGCACAAATGGTATCCACTATCCATGCACAACAGTAAGTTATGTTTTTAAGATATGTGTTGCATGGGGGAACAGGTTTTCTGCGCGTTAAAAATCTGCACGCGCGTTAAAAATCTGCACGTACGTTAAAAACTGCGCCCAGATTTTTAACGATCAAGTTTTAACGCGCAAATTTTTTATGCGCACAAAACCCAAACCCGTTGCATGGCCTTAAGTTCAGTTCTATGCCTTACATTGACTCATGTATATGCAACTTTCTCTTGCTCACGTGGCAGGTGGCAAACTGGTGTATCTGTACACCAAGAAGAAGGGCAGCCAACCTAGATGTGGTGACAGCAAAGTAAAGCTGTTTGGGGTAAGCACTACTACCAAATCATTCACTTTTGTGGGGACTTGGTTTCACCCTTAGCCTACAAGTTCGATGACAAGGGGAAGGGACAAGTTCACAGTTCAAACAACCCTGTGGTACAGTGATAAAATATTGGAGACAAATTCGCAGTGTTGAGACCAGAATTTGCTTTGCACTATAAAAATAAAACAATGGTGAACATTTCAAGATTTATGGTAAGGAGCTGTACATTGGTTGGGAACTTTGGATCAATGTAATATTGTTGTGAATGTCTTACGGCATCAAATGTTGCAAATTTTGGCAGCTGTGTATCTTCAAGAAAATCTGAATTGTATTGCTCACATACTACAGTAGTAGTACATGTAGTTGTATCCAGTATGAATGAACACAACAAAATCTTGTGTTACAGTTCTATCTTTTACAGTAATTGTTAAAAAGTTGCTCATACATCTGTGCAGATGCTTAGGGTGGTCTCATCTCCATTTCTTTAGCCCTTGGGCCACACATTTGTGTAAGCCACTACAGCAGGGTGCTGGTCCGCTGGTAGTGATGTGTGTTTAACTTCTATTCTTTTCCTCATTAGGCCACGTTGATTTGATTATATGGATGACATCCGCGCTCGCACCAATTTTCGGCCATTTCCAAAAAAAAAAAAAAGTTTTCGACCACACAATAAATTGTGCAAAGCAGCTGTAAAATGAGCACAAATATTCCGTAGATTGAAAAAAAAGTATCAGAAAACAGATAACTAATGCCATATATAGAATGCCAAAATGAATCTAAAGTCAAAGAATAAGATGTGAAAGGACGGAAAGAAAAAAAATCTATTGTTGGTTGGGGGAGGTACCAGTACAGAAAATTCAGGTCCAGAGGATCATGGTATACCATACTATGTGTGTTTAGTCAGGCCTCGAAATACTTTTTTTTGCCAGGTTGCGCAGGCGGCAACCTGAATCAAAAACCAACTTGCGCCATCAGCATTTCAGGTTGCGCCACTTCCAAGTTGTTACTTTCTCCAAATTAGCTGCTTATCAATTATCTGTAAAAACAGTTCATTTCAGGTGAAGAAATATAGCACAAAAAAAGGGCAAATTAGCACACTTTTCTCAATAAACAACATTTATTTATCGATCTTTTGAAAATAAAGACTGCAAGTTGTGCAACAAAAATAACATCTCAAAGAACCGTGAAAAAATCGCGACCTCCGTTGAACAGTGCTGACCGTGCACCCCTCCCCAGTATAGTCATTGTCACACTAGCTGTTTTTCCCGCATTTCATCGACAGTATTGTCCCAAACAAGCAAAAAACCTTTAAAATAAGCCTATACATGTACTTATCGGCAAGGACGTTAGGCAGTCGATGAGTTTTCGTATTTACATTGTCAAAGTTTCATGCCTTGCTGCGTGAACACAACGTTGGGTCATCAGATTTTTCACTAATAGCAGCGCCCAGGCGTGCTACGTCACGCCGAAATGGCCAATGGGGTATGACTCTCGCGATTTGCGAGATATGAGTTAGTGCGAGATTTCCGCAAATTTTGAACTTTGAGCGAAGTTTCCAGCGGAAAATTAGTGCTTACCAAAGGCGTTCATCCCCAAAACAGGGTGTACATTTTCTAATATCTTTTTAGTAAAGTGCCTGTAACTTAAGGATCGTTTTGTTTACCCAAAAAATCAAGTTGCGCCGTGTGCAACCTGACTTTCTGAACAACTTGCGCACAGAGAAAACTACTTGCGCGGCAGGGGCGCGCAAGTGGTTAATTCGAGCCCTGGTTTAGTCCTATGTTCAACCTTCCTGGCCACTTAGATTTCATACTGAAGGCAACTTTTTTTGGGGGCCAAACTTTTTTTTATTCGCTCGCTCGCATCAGTTTTGGAGTTCCCGGAGGATGTCATCCATATAATCAAATCAACATGGCCTTAGTGCTGAGTGCAAAGCAGAGAAAGCAGCATGTACCATTTTTAAAGTCTTTGGTATGACTCTGCCGGGGATCAAACTCACAACCTACCGAATGCAAGGCGAACACTCAACCCACTCGGCCTTTGCACTCTGTAATTGTTGATGACAAAAATTTGATCACCAGACCAGTACTTGTAGGGAAAGTTGCTGGATTTCATTTGTTCCTGTGTTTCCTGACGTATGTGACATCTTGACAATGTTTGATACAGGTGAAGGCACCAAGACCCAAGAAGCTGATGTCCATGTCCCGTAGACTCAAGCATGTCACCAGGGCTTACGGCGGCTGTTTGTCTGGGAAAGCTGTCCGTGAAAGGTCAGAAAGAATTTGTTCTACAGACAAATAGGGAAGAGATACAAGTCTAGTTAGGTCTGTCTCCAGGACTCACCCCTCCTACATAAAAATTAAAACTTTATGATATATGTTTTCAAAAGTATAAAATGACAGATTTAACAACAAAATTAACAACCTGGGCTTCCAAATTCACATTGAATGGAATTTTACTTGTCCTTTGCAATGCCCCAAAATTAATCATTGTTAATGCCTGGTAAGGCCAGTCATACTGAAACATCACACAACCTGCGGCCCTTTCACCCCACATTGGGTGACACGAACTTACATGTCAAAAATGTTCAAGCTGGAGACATTCCTGGCACTTTCTACATAAGTTATGGTCTCATACCGGACTTGTGCTCTCTCATTTATTTATGACACGCTTTATCATGCAACTTTAATGGGCGAAAATCCAATAAAGAAACAGTTCGGCCGGAGATGTTTTAATTTCTATTGCAAGATCATATATCCAGTAATCAATAAGAAAATTGTCCCCCAAATCTGACCGGACAATCGATTTTTATGACATCTATAACTGCACTTAAATACTATCCACAAAGACGATATAGTAACATACTTATTATTTGTTAGTTTTTTCAGCCTGTAGTATATATATATATGGGACCCTATCATTTCATGTATGGAATGGTCTAGCATAGTTTGGTTGTTAAACCTGTTACACTAACATCTACTAAACATCTGTTGCTTTTTCTATTGCAGGATTGTCCGTGCTTTCCTGATTGAGGAACAGAAGATCGTGGTGAGAGTGCTGAAGGCACAGGCTCAGTCACAGAAACCGGGCAAGGCCAAGTAAACAGGACAACAACATGTAGACAATAAACACCACAAACAAAGCTCTGTCTCCTCTGTTTTATTGAAGTGTAAACTTGCAGTCACAGCCTTCCAGTTTATTGCTGTATATAACCAAGATGAGATATGATCCTACTGGTATAGTTGATGCCTTGTTCTTTGTGAACATTTATGACAAGTGAAGCATATCTACATGCAGAGTTAACAATGACCCTTGTATGTATGAATTAAGTATTTGACCCTTGCTTCCCCATCAATAAATTGAAAAGCAGACTATGGGGCATAGTATGGGC
Source organism: Branchiostoma floridae (assembly GCF_000003815.2). Taxonomy (NCBI): domain Eukaryota; kingdom Metazoa; phylum Chordata; class Leptocardii; order Amphioxiformes; family Branchiostomatidae; genus Branchiostoma; species Branchiostoma floridae. The sequence continues at coordinate 26,672,495 of NC_049981.1, forward strand.
CCAATTGATTCCTCCTTGGATGAATAGCGTTACAAACAATTGCACACACAGGCATACATTAGAGAGCTGCAGTATAAGACTTATCCCAGAGGATTTTTGACAAACTGAAAATTTCGATGCACAGGGAAGATTCGGTGCAACTTCAAGGGGCATTCCACTCCAGAAGCGAGTGTTATTTTCTGATAGATGATATTTTGGGGGATACAAATGCACAAACCGACTTAATCACAAAGTTATGTCATTTCAACAATAATCCTTTTCTAAATACAAGTATCCTTATACTGACCTGCATCTAATGTACTGCACTGTATATGATTTTGCCAGCATAACCAACAACCGTCACACTTTCTCGCTAACGGTAGTCGGGATAAGCTTGATAAAGCAATCAAGTGACTATCACACATTCAGGGAGGTACACAAAAAAAGTGTTTATAAAATCAGACAATTGTTCGTGATGCCTATGGGTCGATGTTTGACACGATATTTGATTGGTCTAAACATGCTCATTTTGACCGTGAAATCGTCCCTTCTGTCGTTCGATATGACAGTTTAAAGAATCGATTAACGTTATATACCCCCTGGCTGTTGTCTGAAGAAGCGTTGGTAAATGTGTTGGCTAGTAAGGTCATTAGTAATGACGGTTTAGAAGGTACCTTACTAGCCGACACAAGTCATACTTTTGGACTGAAATTGATCTGATTGTCAGTGTAGACTGTAGAGATTTGATTACATTGAAGACATCCTCTGGGAACCCCTTAAGTGATGCCAGCGTGCGAATAAGAAAAAAAAGGTTTCGCATAAACGTTGCATTCAGTATGAAATCTCGGTGGTCAGGAAGGCTGGTACTTTTAAAATATCTAGTGTAATACATCTTTCATTTTTGCTTTTTTTTTCACATCTTTGGTCTTGGAATCGACTTTGGCATTCTCTGAAATTAATATCCGTTTTCCGATATGTTTTTTATTTACCGTTAACGGGATATATAACATCTATTATCATAATACCGGCACGTTTACGACGATTTCTCTAGCTATACTGATTTGACAAATTGTCAACGCATCATTTTCTCCAGTTACATGTTGCTGTTATAGCTTACCCTTGCCACTTCTTCTGTGTAACTTTTCTGCCACTCTTGTCCTGCTAACACGCCGCGGAATTACACGGCGAACGGGCGCGTGGTTGGGAGGCAAAAAATACCGGCAGGAAGAAACACGGCACAATTAACTGTCGCTATGTACCTTTATACATCCTCTGATGTTCCTTCCTTTTCTGTTAATAAATACATAAAACATAAACGTTTAAACCTGCATGAGCATACAAAATGTCATGAGAAAAGGGACGTATGCTGTCAAGAATTTTCATTATATTTCAGCCATACATAGTATGGTGAAATATATTGTATTCGTAATGTTTCTTTCTTTCTTTCTCCTGTCAAATCTTCAAAGTGATTCATCTCCGCCGTTCCTGGACCGAATGACCTGAAATTTGGCACAGGGGTAGAATGGGCCAATACCTTGATGCTTTTTTCTCAGTTTTTTCATATCTGCCTCTAAAATGATTTTATAGAGATTTTTTGGTCAATTTTAGACCAAAACTGTATATTTTGGCCCCTGTACCCTGGTATTACAACCAAATGAGCTGAAATTTGACAGAGATGTGCCTTGATAATGCTCCCATATAAATTCGATAACACTTTTGGTGTACAGTACAACAAAATGCTTATTTTTGCGATTTTTTGACCAATTTTTGACCAAAAAAGGACACTTTTGGCCCCTGTACCCTGGTATTACAACCAAATGAGCTGAAATTTGACAGAGATGTGCCTTGATAATGCCCCCATATAAATTCAATAACACTTTTGGTGTACAGTACAACAAAATGCTTATTTTTGCGATTTTTTGGCCAATTTTTGACCAAAAAAGGACACTTTTGGCTCCTGTACCTTGGTATTGCAACCGAATGAGCTGAAATTTGACAGAGATGTGCCTTGATAATCCCTTCATATAAATTCAATAACACTTTTGGTGTACAGTTCAACAAAATGCTTATTTTTGCGATTTTTGGCCAATTTTTTACCAAAAAAAGGACACTTTTGGCTCCTGTACCCTGGTATTACAATTAAATGACCTGAAATTTGGTATAGATAGGCATTATATACTTGGTAACAAGATTCAAGTAAAATTTTTGACATAAACAACTTTAAAATGATTAATTTTGGCACTTTTCTGAGGGGAAATTTGTTTTCTTTTGGCCTCCTGACGTGACCTTCCGTGATCCCGCACAGAGCCACACCTGTGCGCGTCAGCCGGAGAGTTAATTGAATCAAAGACCTAGCCAATCAGCGAAGAGGAGGCCAAAGGCTAATTAATATTCATAAGCGGGGCCTCATGATCCCGTATATAGCAGTGTTCCCGCCAGGGGGAGCGAAGCCCGCCTAAGGCTCTCGCATTTTAGACTATTCAGAAGGCTTTATATTGTATCAGTTCTTAGGGGCATATCTATGATAATCGCAGCAGTCACTTAACTTCTCTTCAGGACTTTAGCGTAACACTATTTCAGGTCAAACCGTCAAAGGCAACTAAAAACAAACTTTAACGTTACTGAGTTCAACAGTACTTATAACTTGTTATCCGAAGTTGAAACGCTAGCGATGGTATTTTCGCTGCGCTGTTAGCTCCGTGCGACTGTTGTTGACGGTCTTATAACGGTATATTTTGCACCCCTGTACCCTGGTATGAGTAACATTTGGTATAGATAGGCATAAGATAGTTGGTAAAATGATCCAAGTAAAATTTTTGGCATAAAGTACTGTAAAAGGCTTAATTACAGCACTTTTTTTAGGGGAAATTGGTTTTCTTTCGTTCTCCATGCCATGACCTTTCGGACGTTCACCCCACAGAGCCAACATCTCTGCACCTGCGTCTAGCCGGCAGGAAGAGTTAATTCAATTAATGGTTCAGCCAACCAGCGAAGAGGAAAGCGAAGGCTAATTAATATTCATAAGCGGGACCACACGATACGTAACTTGAAGACTCAGGCCGTACAGACTTCTTGCCAGGATTTTTTCAAAGCGTCGGACAGGGGTCCGGGGGCCCCCGAATGTCCCTGGCGGGGTCCAGGGGCAGAGTCACTGTGGGGGGGACCCAGGTGGGCGAAGCCCCCCCCCCCCCCCGGAAGCTCTTGCATTTTAGACTATTGAGAAGGCTTCTTTTATCAGTTTTTTTAGGGCCATATCTACGATAATCGTAGCAGTCACTTACTTCTCTTCAGCAGTTTGACTTCAAAATATTTCGGGTCAAAGCTTCAAAGACAACTAAAACCTCATAAACAACAAACTTTAGTTAGCTCAACAGTATACAAAAATATTGTACGGGTTGCCATCCTTAGTTGAAGCGCTTATTTATAGCGCTAGTATTTTCGCTGCGCCGTTAGCCGCCGTGCGACTTTTGTTGACGGTCTGATATCCCTACGTCGCCGCCTCGCTGATATTCCCACGGACATGTTTCAAGAAAAATACCCAGCAAAAAACGCTGTTCTGCGTCAAATTCTATTCTATAAAACATGTGGGACTCAGTGTTACAGTCTAAATATTTTGTAGAAGCACCGCTGTAGGAAAGAAGGTCCAAGCAATGTAAAACATCACGTAGCATGAAGTTCGCTGTCAACTGGCACACAGCACATGACTGTTTGAAACTCTAAGTCTAATCAACAGCCGTGTTTGATTGATAGCCGGCGGTCCTTTGATGACGTCGGCGAAAGGTGCGTTAGTTAGAAAATCTGCGTTTAGTTTTGATACGTAATTATAAGTTAGACAGTGGCGAGAATGATTATTTTCTCATCAATATTTCTCTTCAGAATTATTTGAACTTAATTGTACATCTAAACAATTGGCTTACCTGTGCAATGTTTATATGATTAATGATCAGTGTACTGAAATCATGTGTAACGTATGGCTCCTAGTCAATAGATCAGCATTTTTCTCTATAGTGACCACCTGTCTATAGTGGCCACATTTCTATCACTGGACTGGAACTTGCGAAAACTGCTGTATTTTCTCCAGAGCAAATGTATGTGTTCCTAGTGCTGTTGTTGTTTGACATAAACTTCGAACATTTAAATTGTAAGTAACTTTAAACTGCCAGAGTTTCAGCCCAATAAAACACTCTCAGCGCCAGGGTATGAACAGACTGACCAGACAGACGAAAATAAATCCTCGAACAAGGTTCAATCGTATCTTCCGGGTCTGGCAGGACTGAGTTGTTAAACTAAACTAAGAATAGGCTCGATGGCTGATTGCATACAAAGTAAAACAGTTTAACAGTTTTACAGCTTGAAGAAAACAAACGCTCCTACAGTACCTGCACCTGCTTGATAATTATTAAATCGTATGCCCTACTTGAATAAAAAAGTTCACTGCAATAATAAATGTACCCACATCACAAGGAGCTTATACTTTTTAAAACTTACACCTAGTTATCGTACTGAAAATTGTTAATGACATTACATGAAGTCATTCAACAATTTTCAGTCATGATGAAAATTTTCTGAAGGGAAGGTGTGATTATTGTCATTTTCAGAAAAATAGAAGCAAGCTCTGTCTTTACCTGGAATCAATTCACAATACCAGTCCACTTTGGGGGATAATGTACTGTTAAGAGGATGTTCCATTTTTGCTCAGGGGTGATTTGGAACAGTCCAATGTTGCGTGGGAAGGAGTATGGCTGAAATATGCTGTATTTGCTCTTAAGCAAATGTCGGCCTTTCTAGTTTAACTTTTGTCCGTCACAACCGCTATGACGTAACACTTTACTGCTAGCGTAGATATAAAAATGGCGAGAAAATGTCGGCGTACGTTCAATTTTGCCCATTCAGCCGTAGATCCGGGCGATAATGCAACGGTTCTTCACACTTTTACACGAGTGGTAGGTCACCAACAGAAATTCAAGATTGCTGTTGAATCATGTTCGTCTTGTGCCGTGAGCATGTGTAACTATGATCTACAAATCTGGCAATGAATGTGACAGTGTGTTCGTCCCACGACGAGCTGCCTATCCCGAAAAAGATACTGAAAACTTTTGGCCTTGTTGTCTTCGAATGCATTGTTATCGATGCTTTGTAAATGATGTATTGGACACCTAGATGTCTGAAGTGTGCATACTTCAGAAACAACTATTGTTGCATGTGTAGATCTCTTTAAATTCCATTATTTTTTATCTGCCGGTATAAGTCTTACTGCCGGTATTATGCCAATGCATGTTATAGCTGCTCTGTACGATTCTACGACATTATTATCTGTTTTCTGATATTTTGTGCAACCTACGGCATATATTTTGCCATCCAGGACATGTTCTTTGAGATACAGTATGGGCGGAAACTTTTTTCTTCGGAAACGATTGAAAATTGATGCACGGGTAGATATCATCCATGGAATGAAATCAACATAGCCCTGTATGAAGAAACTATCTAGCTATCAATATCTAAAACTTGATCAAAAACCAGCTTGCCCAATGCTTTGATCGTTTCGTTCACACCAGCTGTTTTCTACATATGTTACACGTATATGCCACGATGCCCTGCGGCTAGCTTTAATATGTATAAAAAGAAAACGCGCATCCACAGTTTCATTTTTGTCTTAGTCATAACAACTCTTTTTTTTGTTTATAATCTTAGATCCTAAATTTGTTTGACAAGTCGGAAGTATTTTTTTTCTGTCGTTAAAAGGCCCTCAAATTCCCAAGCTCAGTATCATCGATATTGCCGGCGGAACTTCTGACAAGCTTGGCTTTTGTATGTACGCTCTTACTCCAGTTTGAGCGTTCGAACGATACACGCACGCAAAGTATGTGGCGGGCTTTATACCAGTCTTCTCGTAGATGGATCCAACTTTGTGTTGCTCTTGTGTTGTTGGTCTATCTGTTCATAACGATACGAGTCGGGAAGAGTATTATCATGAAGGTTTTACCCAGGGGCATACGGTAAGTACCAATTCATAAGGCATTTTGCAACGTGCATAAACGTAAGAAAATAATGTACAGTGCAGAATAGCACAGAAAACCTAATACATGAATTCGAAATTCCGAGGTTTCAAATTCTGATGTATAAACCATGACGTCAGTTACAGAGTTAACCAAACATATTCCTTAACCTTCAATGATGTTAAGTTCACTGCAACTCCAATGTAGGTATTGACTTTTTTGCATGTCTTGGATGTTCATGTCGCATAGTCTAGTTTAATATGATTTCATAATTCACATAAACACGCACGCACACACACACACACAGTGCTGATGCCATGAGGTCCACGACCATACTGAGACCAGAGTACCAGAACCAGTCTCAGACCGCCGAGAACCAGCTTTGGGGAGACCTTGCCCTTGGTGGCGACGCGCTCCAGATGATGATTCCAGTATTGGCTGATCAGTCGCCATACGTTGATCTGCCGTTAACTAAGGACCCACGACACAGAATTTCAGTAAGAGATTGCAGAATTACCATGCGTCAAGATTTCAGACAAACATTCTATTTATGTCTTATTCAAATTTAATTTACTGATACTAAATGCACTTTACTCACAGAGTAACTAACGACAAAATGATATTAACCACTGTATGTTTTTTTTTAATTTTCACTAAACCACCTTTACGCAGTGAAGATTCTGCATTAGAGGTGTTTTGTAACATTGCTCTAGTTATCAGAAATAAATTGGCATCAAATCAACTCTTGTGAGATAACTAAATTTGTGGAGATCTTTTTTTTTAATATTTGAATAAAAAAAGCATGTACAAGTAAGTAGTCAACCTTAATCTATATATCGAATTGTGCAGTACAAAACTGTGTCATACAGCTGTTGTCAAGACTACTTTACATCTACCATCACCTCCTGCATATGGTGTGCAGTCTCGGAGCGGAGGTTATGACACATATAAGTGACAAGAAGAACTATATAACCTCCTTGAGAAGATGATTTGAAGGTTAACGTTGACAGGTACATCTCGACCCCCTTCACCCACCCTCCCTCCAGGAATGCCCCTCCAGTCTCCGTCAGAAGGTGAACACATCAGCCTGGTTCAGGGGCCGGTTTGTAGAGGGCGTCAAGCTGTTCATGGACCTGGACGATGTTGATCCTGCGTATTGGATGGCACACATGCCCTACAATAAACTTCCGTTCGGCTACCAAGATGAAAACAAAACAGGTAATAACACGAAACATAGGTTTGCAATGTATTTTTTCTGCATACGTGCACTGGTGCAGGTAACATTCAACATAACCCGCACCAAGTGGTAACTGTAATACATTTTGTATATTAAGGCATATTGTAGATTGTTTTCTGTATTTCAGAGGTGGTAACAGCCAGTTCAGTAAACGAAAATCCTCATAAATTGCCCAGTACATACACGTAGACCTTCTAAATACCTGTACAATTCCAATTTGAACTGCACTTAACAGCATATTTGGTGGTATTTAGAACCCTGACATACGTGACAGAATCATGACACAGGAAAGATACTTGACCCTTGATTCTAGTCCCCCAATCTCAACGATACTCGTATCTATCGTGTTTATCCAAATCCAAAAGTTCTTTGGTTTATCATAGTCTAACTGTGGTGGAATGCCCTCGGGGCATGTTGCCCCAAGAGACGGACGAGTTGGCCTGTGTAGGCCCTTGAGACCGTCTCGCGGCCAGGCTACTAAGATACTGGTATCATTGTGTTTTCATCCTGACAACAACAAAGATACTCTCCACATAGTATTCGTTCAGAAAAAAAATGGATAAACACGCCCATTTCATGCATGTATGTATGTAGAAACATTGAATTGCAGTCATTTGTAGCACTCATCTTTTTTTATTAATTCCACGAACACTGCATTCATGATGTACATATGTGTTTTCTCCCAACGTAGCTGTTGAGCGTATGGTGAGAGCACTGAAGAATCCAGACATCTTCGGCCCGAGTGTGACCGAGGATACCCGAAGGCGGTGTATCCGATGTGCAGTGGTCGGCTCGGGTGGGGTACTGAAGGGTTCGAAGAGGGGGGCAGAGATAGATGCTCACGACTATGTCTTCAGGTAGGAGTGGTATATTCACAAACAAAAAGTGTTGACTTTCTGGTACCGCTTCTTTATTTACGCATAGGTTAACCGTACTGTATTAACAATGCTCTATTTGATTAGGGTAAACCATGCGCATATGCAGGAGTTTGCAGAAGATGTTGGGCGGGAAACCTCCTTCTACGCCTTCTACCCCGAGTCTTACCATCGAGGGGACCCAATACTAGCCGTGTCTGTAAGTTATCCGAGAAGCCGACTGTACGGTTGTAGTTTGTATAGAAGAGGTTCAAATTACCGCCTGAAACTATACATGTAAATACAGTTGTCTGTTTTTTTTTTTAGAAATACAGTTCACATTTGTGATAATACATCTTTACATTGCAGTCTTGCCATTCAAATCGTTTCAATTCTATCCTACTCCACTCTACCCATCCCTCCTATGCAGAGGTATGTATCCATCATTCTGATTGGTCAATGTCTTGCGCTCCTCTCCTAAGCTTCTGATTGGTACGGGTCATTTATTGTAATAAATATGACATCACCTGGCTGTATGATGATTAACAAAATGAATATCTGCCTTTACCCCATGTTATCTCACTTCCTCCCACCAATATTCTATAGGACGCACTGCAACTCTTCATCCCATATAAGGGTTTTGATATAGACTACATGGTGGGCTGGCTGACCGAACGGCGGATCCTACTGCTAATACAGGAATGTGGTGAGAAAGTGTGCAAGTGAGCATCAAACACTGTATGTACTGGGACAAACATGTCAAAAGGAAACTGTTCCGATAAACTATGAAACATTAAATATTTGAACTGAAATTGCATCTATCGTGCACAAAATGGTTGTTAACTTGAATCAGAAAGTATGTCATTGATTTTGATGGGAATTTGGCTTTAAAATCGCAATATCAACCTCTTACTGTCTTTTTTTACTTTTTATATGTTCAAGGTATAGATTTCCCCTGAATCCGAATGTGAACGAAACCACTGTTAAGGTGCTCCATCCCGATTTCATCCGGTATGCGTTTTCCCACCACCTCAATTCGTCACGAGCGAATCGGCCAACCACAGGTTTCCTCACAGTTCTTCTTGCCCTGCAACTTTGCGACCATGTTAGTGTGTATGGCTTTGGATATGACGCAAGGTGAGTCTATACGGCTACCTTTAACGTTAATCTACGGAGCTTTTTATTATATTTGAAATGAGTTATGGATTACATGTCATAGAAATCTTTCGACTATCTAATTTGGCAAATCCGTCCTGTCTATCAAGGACCTGGTGTCTATTTTCTCAGATAGTTAGTTATCTCTTATATGAGTCTTCATATTAAGTTCAATGTGAATGTACTGAGAAACATGCGATGTGACTAAGCTGTGTCTGTTTGAAAACTAACTTAAGCCGAACCTTCGCTGATTGATGCAATATTATGATTTGTTTATCCACGACAGGTTCCCACTCTACTACTACTACGACGCTCGACGTAGTTTTGATGAAATGAAGTCCTCCAATCATTACACTACGGATGAGCTGAACACGTGGAACACCTTACACGAGGAGGGAATCATATACTGGTACAACGGGCAGAATGAGACACTGGACACCTTCACCGGGCACTAGTGACAGGGCGAGAAAGAAATACGCACCCATCAGTAAAGCAATGCAGCTAATTTAGACTGTGGGTGCACCTAGCTGGATATATGTGAAGGGCTATCTACGGAAATTGTCTATTAAACACAAGCTAGTAGTACAACGAATTATTGATATTTAATTGTCAGAAAAATACCAAACCCCTTTGTTGTAAATCGTATTACTTGTTGTTAGTAATTTTACATATAGAATTTCATATTCAAGATCTGAAAGGAGGCAGCCAGGTGTGGAATTTAGGAATTTTCTTATTTATTGGAAGATCACTGGAGGTGGGCACTACAAAAGCGCTGCTGGTAGTACAATGCTAAACTTTCTTCCAACACAAAGGTATACACGAATCAAATATCCACTATAGCCTTCTTCAGGATCAATACTGATGATAAAGCGACAGTGGTCGTTGAAAATTTAATCCGGGTATACCTTTGTGTTGGAAGAAAGTTTAGCATTGTACTTTGATTACTACGAGGAGCTTCCATGATTAAAAGCGTTAGGCTTGGGTCACATTTCAACAAAGGGGCCCGGCCTTGATTTTTCGTTTCTTAAAACATCTCGACCGGGCTCCGGTTTGGAAATGTGACTTAACATGCATTGGCATAATACCGGTCATAAGCCTTATACCGGTCGATTAAAAATAGTGGAACTTAAAGAGATCTGCACGTGCAACAATAGTTATTTCTGAGGTATGCACACTTCAGACATCTAGGTGTCCAATACATAATTTACAAAGCATCGATAACAATGCATTCGAAGACAACAAGGCCAAAAGTTTTCAGGTCATTTTCGGGGCAGGCGAGCTCGTCGTGGGACAAACACACTGTCACGTTCATCGCCAGATTTGTAGATAATAATCACATGTGCTCACGGCACAAGACGAGCATGATTCAACAGCAATCTTGAATTTCTTTTGGTGACCTACAACTCGTGTAAAAGTGTGAGGAACCGTTGCATTATCGCCCGCATCTACGGCTGAATGGGTCAAATTGAACGTACGCCGCCATTTTCCCGCCATTTTTAATGCTACGGCCAGCAGTAAAGTTTTACGTCATAGCGGTTGTGACGGACCAAAATTAAAGGAAAATTCTTGTCAGTATACGCCCATTTTCTCATGAATTTTTGTATGCTCATGCAGTTTTACGTCATAGCGGTTGTGACGGACCAAAATTAAAGGAAAATTCTTGTCAGTATACGCCCATTTTCTCATGAATTTTTGTATGCTCATGCAGATTTTTGTTTTGTGCAACTACTAACAGGAAAAAAAGGAACAACAGAGGATGTATAAAGGTACATAGCGGCAGTTAATTGTGCCGTGTTTCGTTCGACCGGTATAGTGCACCCCCTTCCAACCACGCGCCCGTTCTCCGTGCAGTTCCGCGGTGTGTTCCAATTACGATATTATGTTTTTAGCAGGACCAGAGAGACAAAATAATTTACACAGAAGAAGTGGCAAAGGTAAGCTGTAACAGCAACATGTAACTGGAGAAAATGATGCGTTGATCATTTGCCAAATTAGCATTGCTTGAGAAATTGCAGTAAACTGACCGGTATTATGCCAATGGATGTTAAGCCTAACTGGTTCTTTTGTGAATGACTCGATGATGATGTTATTACACAGTTTTATGATGTACAATCAGCCGCGGCCCTGTGGGCTATGAAGTTTGTGTTATCTACCGTACATAGCCCTATCCGAACAAGAAATAAAAGCTCTGAGCTTCTGCTAATTTCTTTCTCTATTCATTATTGAAATTTGTCACTATTAAACGCTGTCCAAGTTGTTCTGTCAGCCTGTGGGGCCAACCTTCCAATCCTGCTAGTATCTGGTTACGCCTTCCGACTCTTATTCTGTCACTACAATACAGACACACACCAACACAAACAGACACACACAAAGAAAGACACACAGAAACCTAAAACAATACCTCCCTTTTCGCGGAGGTAGTACCCCCGCCGTCCGAGAGATTTCAACTGTATTGCTTTTCTTCTTTCAATCGGTAGAGGTCGCTGTAGAGTAAAGTAAGTAGATATTCCCATGATGGCAGAAAAATGGTGAAAAGGACATATAAGTTGAGAAGCAGCCCATCGATGCCAAATTCGTAACTTATATGGTCATATCATGATACCACATATTTATGACAATTTACGATGATAGTAGTTGATAAATCTGCAGAGAAAATAAATGTAAACGCCACTTCCAGCTTGTCGTTGCGTTTGTTTTAACCTTTGACCTCCAGACGGACAGAGGGATCGACAGAGCAGAGGAGACAGCTCAGGCCGGTTGTCGTGATTTTAATCCTTCCAAACACGGTAAGACTTTGGTTTTTATATAGCCTCGTGACAAATGTTATCGTGCCAAGGATTAGAAAAAATCTTCTGCAAGCATTTCATCTGGGGATGCATTATATTGTAGGTATTTGTGAAAAATTAACATGTGATCAATCATGGGGGGGGGGCTATTATGATCATTTGCACACGTGAAAAATTCGTTGGATTCGGAGGTACTGCTTTTCCTTGATTATCCAGAATTTGGAATATTCAGCAGCATGGAACCCACAAACTGTAAACGGCAAGATTATTGTCCTGACCTGATGAACTGGATTCATTTTATACAAAGCAAAGGACATGACTTCGGTGTTCATACCAATTTAAGAATTGGTTTACACTGCTTGGAAATACAACACTGTAGAAAAAGGTCGGTATCGTAGTAACAAGTTACATGTATACCAGCCAACCAGAGACTATGTCCTGAATCATGCCAAGATGGCGTTGAAGACGCATATCATTTTCTAATGACCTGCCCTGCATATAACATAAGTTAATGAATATGATCACATTTAAATCTGGTACACCCTTGCCATAGACAAACACATGTACATGTATTTTAAATCTAATAATGACATGTCAAAACTACATATCTATGTATACATATGCAATGCACTAAAAAATAGAGAATGTATTGTACAATAACAGACCTATTAAATCGGAAGTCGAACTAAATGAAGTTTGTGTACGTGTGATGAGGAATTCAATGTAGCCGTGATCAAGTGTAGCTAGTCATACTATAACTTGTGTTTATGATGGTGTGCAGTGTAAATAACACTGATGAACTGTGATGCTTTCATAGATTGTAAGCATTTCACTCTTTCCCCTTCAGGATTTTCCCAATGAACATGGAAGGTAAGAAAGAAGAACTGGCTACTCAGGAGGTCTCCTTGGAGTCTGAAGGTGTTGAGAGAGAGACACGCCCGGTGACACACCAGGAGACACACCCGGAGACAGAGGAAACTGACATGTACCTGTACACAGTCATTCACTTTCAAGAGGATGCAGGTATGTGCTCTTCACCTTGAAAAAGCTTGATCAACTACAGGAGAGTTATGTCGAGAGAGGGTTCTTGAAGATATCCAAAAAAATTTTGACTTCTTAACACTCTGAAATGCTGTTTTCCACATTTTAAGGTACAAATTTCACATCAGGGCTCGAAATACCACATGCATATGCAAGTTTGTGCAGGTAAAATTGGTGTGGTGCAAGTAAGTTTAGACCAAACTTGCACCAGTGCAAGTTACTTTTGTCCTCTAATACCTGACATTAGAAAAAGCTTACACACACCGAGAATATTGTCTGTCATTGTATTGAGTTGTTCTACCACTTCATTCTGGAGATGATTAAGACTAGTTACTGTGATGGATGTCACTGGATGAGTCCAGAAGAAATCTATGGATCTTATCGAGTTGTAGACATTGAATTGTCTAAATTGCCTAAATTCTCAGTTTTTATGAAACAGTTTGTACAATTTCAAACCAAAAATAAAATACGTTACGGAAAAACAAATATCCAAACATGTGGTCTTTACCGGTATGTATCCCCATTTACTCACGTACATTTGCAAATTTTCAGAAGAGGAGATAAGGGGTTAACAGTTCACTATTTTGGGTTGTGCAAGTAAGTTTCCTTTGGTGCAAGTTACCTTTGGCTTAACTTGCACAGGTGCAAGTTGACTGAAAAGTGTATTTCGAGCCCTGCACATGGTTTTACTTTTAAAGTGCAGGTTCAATGTTGTTCATCATAAAAACAAGTTGGAACAACAACTGTCAGTAGACCTAAGTGTCATGTTGAGTAGTGAACTTGACACTCTGAAATCTATTTTTGACATATTTGTGGCAGCAAAATTTACACAGCTTTAGAGTGCATTTCCAATTTATGTGTTTTCTATAGATGGTGAAGAAATGGATACCACAGAAGAGCCGGAATCTGTGGATGATGCTGAATGTGGAACTACTGATCTCCAGAGTGAGCCTGTGTCCCAGAGTGAGGCTGAGGTGACCCCCGACCCAGACACGCCCACAGATGTGGAGGTCCCCCCACCAGTCCAGTTTCACTGTGCAGACTGTGATTTCAAGTATGTCCCATATTTCTACCTTTCCATATTACCTCTGTGGTGAAGTGTTCTTTTGACACATAATTGTTTTGGTGACAAGTTTAGGCAGAAGGAGAATGTTAGCTACACACTGAAAAGTTTTTTCACTCCATTTAACAAGCAAAAAATGAACCATCAAATTTTTGCAACTGTAACCTTGCAACTGGCAGCACAGCAAGTCTAATTCCAAGAACCAAAAGATTAGACTCTACTTTGCTATCTTGTCAATTATTAAAGTGACAACACTAATATGTGTATATTGTCCTTGATTCTTTCTTACAGAACTACTATTCGATCCAAAATGGAATGTCATATCAAAGATCAAGACCACAGCTACGGGTGCGGTGGATGCGCCTTCAAGTCCAAGTGGAATCGCAGCTGGCGCAAGCACATGCAGCGCAAACACGGGATGGTCAAGCGGAGCGTCTACCACCAGCTGATGTACCAGTGTGGGGAATGCGGGTACACCACCAAGGCCCGCAAGGCCATCAACATGCACATTCGCAAGCATTCCGGTGAACGGCCGTACAAATGTACCTATTGTAACTATGCGGCAAAAGACAAGAGCACGCTTCGGAGGCACAGCAAGTGTCACAATGGCAGCGGGCAGTTCACGTGTGAGATCTGTAACTTTTCTACCTCTCAGAAGACGACACTAGGAAAACACATGAAAAGCCACAATGTGGGAGACAGATACCCGTGTATGTTCTGTCACTATGTGGCACGGGTAGAGAGTGACCTTGCCATCCATATAAGGGAAAGCCATCCGCCGAGTATCTATCAGTGCCCGCATTGTGCGTACTCCACAGCTCTCCTTGCCAACTTCAGCAGGCACATGAGAAAGCACACGGGGGTCAAACCCTTCAAATGTGACATCTGCAACTATGCCACAGCCGTCCAGAGCAATCTGGTCAGGCACAAGCGGACTCACACCAACGAGAAGCCGTTCATGTGCAAAGAGTGCAGCTACGCGACTTCTGTGCAGAGCAACCTGGTTCGGCACGTGAATACTCAGCACATGGACGTCATGCTGTACCACTGTAACCACTGTGGGTACTCCTCCAACTTCAGGGGCAACATGATCCGACACCTGTCGGCACAGCATTCCAAGAAAGTGTGTAAAGAGGCCGACTCTAGCACAGAAACTGTCTCCTCTAGTGTGGATGGTGGCAGCACAACAGAGCAGGCGACGGGACCCAGCACCAGTGAACAGCAGTACACCTACATTCAGGTGGAAGCTTCGGGTACCGTTGGTCACCATGGCAACAGCACGGCCACGTCACGTTTCATGGGAGAGGAGGAGGGGGAACGAGTTCACGTGGTTCATCTTCAAGACGGACAAGACACGGGTCATATCGAAAGTGTGGAGACAGAGACCTCAGATCCCGGTGCAGAGGAGTCACAGGGCGACTTACAGGTCATCCAAACCGAAGATGGGCACCTCCTGGCAGTGGACCCATCCTTCATGCGGAATATCACAGAGGGGAAACAGGTTCACATCCTGATGAGCAGCCATGCATCCCACAATGACGAGGGCTTGGAACAGGAAGTGGAAGATACCATTTCTAGAGATGATGGAAAGACTAACACACTGCCAGACCCTCTTAATTCAGAAGCAGATGTCACACAAGAAAATAAAGATTAAGCTGAAGGGAACACTCAAGTATGGATGTTCTGGCAATGTATGTGCTGATAAATCATGGAAAAACATTTGTCTGTGATATGACAGAAATGTAAATTTACCATATTTTAACAATTACATGATGGTACATGTAAGCAGAAGACAAGCTCACTCACTGTAGTCTTGTGGGTCAGTGTACAAATCTCTGAAATTGTTGACAAATGACTTATTCGCTATGAATCATTCCAGAGTACACATGACAAATACAAGCTGCCGATCGATGGGTAACAATAAGGAAGTTCTTACTTATGTTGTTAGGAAGAACTGTCTTGATTTTCTTGTTGTTCTAATGAAAAACTGTGTAATGTGAGATTGTTTGCACTCGTAGATTATGAACAAATTTTGGCCAGTGTAATGTATTAGAAGATTTTGCAATATATAAAAACATGAAATGAACAATGTGGACATTTTTGTGGTCTTGTCTTTCATACATCATACAACTACTAGTATGTCTTTTGATACAATATTTATTCGTTTTTGTCGTTTCAGTGGAATGTTGAATTTTACATATTAAGGAATGAAACTGAATGAAACAATTACTGGGTGATAACTTTTCACTTTTGGTACTTGGAAGAAGTAGAGTTTTCTTGCAAGAAAATTATGGGGATTTCAGCAAATGTCACAAAATTCTGCAAACATCCTCTAATAACTTCATAATTAATCAGCAAAACATGATTAATAGTATTTTCCCTATAAACAGTTGTCCGTGCTTGCACGATTGTGTTTTATTTGACTGCAATAAAGCCATTCGAAAGCGGATGCGTATGTTTGTGACCTGCCTTTTGTCAATTGGCCGCTAGGTGACGCTATGAGACTGCGTTGCTAGCCTAGACTTGCACGTCTGTCGACTGACATCGGTATGGGGTGCAAGCGCGTAGAATGATATGACAGTCCTTTACACATGGACCATCGTAGTCACTATGGCAAGCTTCTGAACCGTTATTGTAAACAAATGGTACCCCACCACGGATAAGCGACGCAGTGCCAAGAACTAGTCTTTGTTTTCAATACGCCATGTATTTTCCTCATCGAATGACTTTTTCACCTTATTCAGTGGTCCATTCACTGTATAGCTAACTAACTGATTTCGAATGGACTATTTATGTGATAAGCTTTTACGAAATAATACGTATTTTGCGATTGTTAAATATTTGTGAACGAAATCTCATATAGTTTGCGCCGCCGCGTGCCTTGTCATAATTAATCCTTGGAGAATTAACGACTTGCGTGCGATATGCCAGTGAGAATGACATTCGATGAAACTACGACACGACAAGATGTCACCCTAGACGGCTTAATGACGACACCTGACCCAGGGTTGGCAGGGGGTACAGCTGCGGGAA
This sequence comes from Branchiostoma floridae, assembly GCF_000003815.2. NCBI lineage: Eukaryota > Metazoa > Chordata > Leptocardii > Amphioxiformes > Branchiostomatidae > Branchiostoma > Branchiostoma floridae. Next base: position 26,689,639 of record NC_049981.1, read on the forward strand.
GTAGGGCGGCGATACTGTCACGTTTTCCCGCCTGGCCTATCCCAACAGACAGCGCCGGTCATAGCGCGCAGTATTTGGTTGCCAAGATTCTTTCAAGAGTTGATCAGCTTGTTTCAGTCGTCGGATCTGTAAGCTAATTTCCCCATGAGTCCAGCACTGTTGGTTACAACACAATTAAGTTAACGTACAAACTGCGAAAACATAATTTACTCATTCTGCCAACTCTGTACTCTACTTCATGTCATTATGCAACTCTGACCTTTACTCTTCGCTTTCTGTCATTCTCGTGAGATGCACCTAGCATATGGAAAACAGACAAACACTGAAGACACTACCGGTACTTACGTTCATGCAGGTGACAAATTTAGCGCAAAATGTTACAGGTGGTTCCTGACAACATGACGTACAGACAAAACAACTAACGTTATATTCAGTCTGATCTGTAGAATCCCCGCTTGTTCGTGTGAAATGTGGTTATGGACGTCCTGTTAGATGGGACGTAACGTCAGAGTTTGCTAGAGTTTAGTTTTTTTGTGAAGTCACACGATGGACACCCTAGGACTTATTTGATAAGGGAAGGACTAGCAGCCCTCTGGGTATGCCTCCAAAATCTTACTACAAAAACATCAGGGATAATTTACAGTCCTACATGTACCACTAGGCAAGAACAACAACGCGGACCCAATCATATTGTACACGTTGTAGTACCTTGTTTATTACGACCTCACGTGGATAACTAACGTACTGCACCGTGAAACAGGTATGCCAACCAGTCCGTGGTGCCACCAAACGTGTATGATTCCCCATGATTCCCGAGGTAGAGAGCGGAATACTATACACTTCTTGAAGCCTAGTGTCTTCCCACCGATACTCACTGGTTTCTGAAAACCTATATTTTCATATGATAACTGGAGGAAAGAAAATGTTATAATACCTCCATAACCGCGCAAGCTCATTGGGTAAATATCATTCTGTACATATCCGTTATTGTGCAGTGCCTCTTGACACCATTTTGAGTCAATCATTACGTATCTACATGTAACAAAAGATACGTTTAAAGACACAAGAAAACTTGCATGGAAACATTCCCGAACATTTATGAACATGTTTCCAGAGGCCATCCTACCAGTGTTGCTTCAGTAGATTTTGCTTGTGTGTTTGTTTGTCTGTTTGCTTGTTGTTGTTTTGTTGCATAAACGCGTGTCGGTGCATTTGTTGCAACTTGCGGTGCTTGAGTTTTACCATTGCTGCGCAGCGGTTGATTCACACACACACACACGCACACACACGCACGGTTCAACCATTGTGGCCGTGAGGGGTTCTGCAAACCTGACCAGTCGGACATTGACCCCGGTACAGTGAACAGTTCCATCTCCGAGTCTTCAGACACGGCATCTTGACTCTCTCCATGCTTTACGGTAATTTCTACCTTTGCTATCACTACTTTGTGTCTTGACTATTGTTTTGTTCGGTGTGCTTTGCTGGCATATGTCGTGATGACTTGCGACTTGCGTCAGACATATCTATACATGACGCTGGACGGCCGTGCCGTGCTCTTGATTGTAGTTGAATCTGACCATAATAGTCCCATTTTCTTTACAGTGAAACCTGTACTAGTGCCCGCCAATGAATTAGTTTAATAAACAACCTGGCCATCGAAAACACGTTTGCAGTTTCCTTTGGTTATTTCTCCCACTCACATGAATTAGCAGCTAAAAATCATCGGCTTACAGTGGTCATCTATCTATTCTGACCATATTTCTCAATTCATTCTTGTAGTACAGTCACCATAGACAGGTTTGGTTGCTCTTAGTTGAGTTGAAACTCTCGTGTGGTCAGTATGTTCAGTGGCTGTCCTCGCTTCTAGACCAGGGAGTCACAAGTTTGGATCTCAGGGCCCGGGCTGTTACTAGCCTACTCGACTTGCATGCTACTCGCCAGGGCTGCAGTTCTGCAGACTGGGCGTCAAGCCACGGCCCGCTGTTCACTCATTTGTTGTGACCAAAAGAGCGATAAAATGCCCCCAGTTTACCTAAGTGCGCACAGAATTGTCCTTCGTCTTACGAACAACGTAAAAACTGAACTGTAATGTAGTAAACTGAACTGAATTGAAACACAGTTGGTGCCAAGTTCAATCAGAGAGATGTAATTTTCATATCACTTGAAGCTTATTCAATATCATACTACTACGTCATGGCACCTTCTTTGCGTTCATGAACAGTTTGCATTAGGAATAAAACTCCTTCGGCACGTTATGAACCCAGTTAACTAGTTAACTATATAATATATCTCTATCTTTATCATCATTGTAGGAAAGGTGATTCTTGTATGAGCTAGGAATGTAAGTAAAAACCACTCTGTGTGTGTGTGTGTGTGTCTGTGTCTGTGTGTCTGTGTCTTTGTGTCTGTGTCTGTGTGCGCGCGCACGAGCTTTCCAATAGAGAAAAGTAGACTGTTGTCCACTTCGGCAGTACATAATCTAATTTACATAGAGACAATACCGCAGCGGAAATGGGTATGATAGTATTTTATGCCATAACATTTCTTACCCAATACCGGTGTCGCACATTTTGTTGTTGGTCTTCGAATTTCTACTTGCAGATGGTCCTTAACTTTTATTTTCAGAGTCATCTTGCCACAATTGCAGACACATCCCAATAACGTCACATAACTTAAAATGCATCGCCTGAAACACTCCTCTCCAGGTATGTGGTAGATGAGCATGATATGTATCGCTTGAGAACGACTCCGCTTGCTCATTTTTTGGTGTTTGATGATCTTTATCTTATCATTAGACCTATCATAAACCCAATCAACGTCAAATGTAACGGAACTGTAATGATTATGACGGGTATTTTGGTACTAAACGGGCGAGCAAACTCAACATTCCAGTCTTCTCCTTCTCCGAGTCAGACGCAGGTCAGTGCCGCACCGCAGGCATGGGCGGGTGGATGTCGGCCACACCGCGCCGGTTTTACAAACTTGCTTCCCTGTATTTCCCAATCAGCTATTTATCTGCTTCTCTGTAACAGTCTGTAGGTCTAGAACCGTACAAACAGGCTCTGATTTACCGGTTAGTGCAGTTCTTGAAAGGATACACTTTTTCTAATGCAGTTTCCACCAGGAATCTTCTCCCCGCCGTTTGGATGGCGCGCTGCACTTACCCCTGGTTCAGCACCAAGGACGGGGCATGCCGTGTGTTCCCTCCACTTCTGCCGTGTAGCCCCTTTGATAGAAAAATACGTAAAACACACTAGAACGGACTACGTTTTCTAACGGGTTACACACAAACACACACTCACACACACACACATATATATACGCACACGCATATGCACACACACACACACACACACATACATATACATACATACATACACATAGATACACTCATAAACACGCGCACACACACATACACACACACATACATACATACAAACGTACATACACACGCGCACACCGCGCGTTTATGGGCACTAGTTGGTAACAAGACGACTAGTGACCAGAAAGTATCATTCCTTTTTATGTAACTTTCAACATCAGCCCTCTGACTATATCTTGACACAAATTTGGTTGTTAATGAAAACCTACAACTAGTTGGGCACATAGGAACATGCTACTGACGACAGACACACCGATACCTTTGTAGAACTCCTTGTAGAGTCCTCTGTGATATAAAATCGTTTTACTTTAACTTTCTTTGTTTGATCCTTATCACACAACAAACCTTTGTCATTAACGTCAGTCCGTAAGGACATCGCACATGGTGTTCTTCATTCAGTTCAGTTCAATTTTATTGAGAATCAACTAGGGGTGTACAATGTTTAGGGCGTGCCACTGAATTGTGTTGATTTTGCAGAAACATCAACAATGCATATCAAAATCAACTTAGTTAACAGGTGTAACGTTATACATGCGGACAGACCCCGAGTAAATATACACATACCGGCACCAATTAAGTCACGGTAACGTCACAAGAACAATACTGATATGTCTTTAGCCATTTGACTCATTGTACAGACGAATAGCTTGATGAAGCAATGGATTACTGAGTCTTTTTGTACGCGCTGTTAGTATTTGTGAGTTCGGACCTTTATTTCTGAGACTCCGCCCAGTGGCCATGGTCCTGGTTGGTGGGACCAGTTGGTTCTTGGCAATTATGGATGCGTGTCATGTTTGTGTTTCTTTGTACCACATCTTCACTAGAAGTAAACCATAATGTAGGATATACTATCAAGGATGAATAATCAAGTTAGCGACGTTTTTTACGGGAAAAAGTTTTTGCGTCGACATTCAATTATGGATAGAGGCGTGTTTCTGCCATATATTCCGACTCTAGATCTTCGGATGTACAGAGCCTGAGTGCTGTTGTTCCCGGTTCTCTATAGCAAGTTATTACTTAGCTTAGTATTGCCTCCATCATTCCATTCTATATATGTCTTCTTTTGTTCAGCACGGTGCCGTCATCAGTTGCAAAATCTATGTCGGGCCTCTGTGGCAGCCTGGATCCATGGAAGATTCACCCTGCATATTTTGTGACTGGTATGATAGACCAGTGCAGAGCCCGTCTGGTCGTGAAAACGTGTAACTTGCATGAAATATCATATCTATCTTTATATCTAGCTAACAGTATACTTTGCCTTTGGATGTTGAAAACAGTCCAAAACAGAGAAAGAATGAGACCCTTTTATTGTAAAGTAGTTTGGGTATATCGAAGATAAGATCAGTCGCTATAAGAACATCGTTAAAATCAGGTTACGAAGAAAGTTAGGGGTAATGTAAAAATGTGGATATATCTTTCAACAGTAGATTAATGAGAAAATTGGTAAATGGCATTTATTCATGGCAAAAAGATTTTCCATCGCTGGTAGACTAGTTTTACAGACCACCATATGACCAACCGTCATCATGATATGAACGTCGCGTTGGTTTTAAGCCATCACGTTCGACGTGAAATACAATCTAAGCGACGTATTTTTGCCGTTGTCGAATAGAGAGGAAATGATTTTGGGTCTGATATTGAAGAACATCAAAAGCAATGATAAAAAGGAAAACCAAGTCACAAAGGACCAACATCAATGGCTTGGGAATCCCATTTAATCCTGCATGCTGGATTCATTCTTTGTATAGAACTCATCTGGTCCAACGGTTTCGTTAGCCATGTCAAGGACCAGAAGTCATTACGGTTGGACTTTGTTGTTGTTGTTCCTTGTCTTACCGAGCTTTAATTTGCTGGATTTCTCAGGTTCCTTTTTAAACACACGGGGTTCTGCTTTGCATTGAGCTAACATTAAGTTAAGTTTGGTTATCAAAGTGTTTAAAGCAGTTGGGAAAATATCGGAGTCGTACAGACGCATTAGACTCTTCTCAGGATTAAAGTGCCGGTTGTGAACCCGACTGTGGGTTTAGACCTAATCTCCTTAAGCCCAGGTTATATCAAGTCTTCTGACAGACTTTCATTTTTCCTCAAAATTCCATAGATTTGCGTTCTTCTTTGCTATGTGGGTGTGCGCCGTACTTAAACCCTTTTTTCCGCCTGGGTTGGCGAACTAAGCGAGGGAGCTAGCGGTGCGCGGACGGGAAAAGGGCCACGAATATCACTTTCCACCGAGTTTCACTTTACCCATGAGGGACCGATAATCGCAGGCACTTTGCTGTTTTGATCAAAGTGTTTTCCGTTTTATCTGTCGGTCCCATGGTAGAAAGGTTAGCAAAGTACAGGACTACCAATCTCTATGGTCTCGTTTTTGTACCTTGTCTGTCGGCTTTGCCGACGATCTGACGATTTCGGGTACAAAGTTGTGCATTTAACGGCACGTTGCCTTCAAAGATAACTTTCATGTGTAAGTGGGGATTATGTGTCGACTTTTCAAACCTGGATAGGACAGTGACTGAGATATGGAGCGACAGAAAGAGAGAGGAAGAAACAGAAGGGCAAACTTACATCCACACGCCCTAGGTACAGGTGGGATTTACACCTGTAAGTGTAGGATATATAGCGGATGTTGAACAGGACGTCGAATTGTAGCTTATCTGTGACGTTCTCACACCAGTTCATAACGTATTGACTATGATGGACCCTCATTTTAAGCTGTATCACTTAAGCTCGAATCTGAATTGGTGAGCCGGCGTAACCGTGCTGCAGCGTAACACTGCACCACCGTCACAGGCACGGGGCGGCGGCTGGCTATACCACACCGAATGCGCCTACCACACCTGCACTATTCAAATCTAACTCTTACTGCTGTTTGACGCTATCTAATGAAGAGGCCCTTGCCGTATTTGATAACATGAGGTTCAAATCTGTGATATTTTGTGGGAAAACCGAATTTTAAACACGTCGACTGATACATGTAGTCATGATTCTTTCTCGTTATTTCGGGGCCGTGCTGTAATCTTGTTTGTCCGTTTGCACATCATGCACGGACATGGTGCGGCCTGGACACTTTTCTTATTACTGTTTCGCATGCCTAAATGCTCGACAACTTCTCTTTAGTATCAACAGAAACGAGGAAATGCAAATAAAGGCAGAAACTTCGACCATTAATATTATCTTCATACCGAGCGGTGTGCGTAGAGGGCGGACAGTGGATTCTGTCGCTGTGCCGTCTGCTCACCCTAGGGTTTCTCATCCCCACTAACTATCCTGTCCCAGTTCTGACGGTCTACAGCCATTTCTTTCAGCCCTTTGAGAGTGATTTTATCAGTCTTCCGAGAACTGATTTGTCATCGTACAGTACACAGTTCAGACAGGTTTCTCTATGCCTGCCTAGGGTTCGGTTTCCATTCTTTAAGTAGTCGTTCCTTGGGCATTCGCCATAAAGTCGGTTTGCCGAGGCGATGTTTACCATGTTTGCCGGAACATCTCTGTTTCTTGCCTGCTGTTGTGTCTAGTTCACCCTTACAAATACCACGTTTTATTGCAGTCCCATGCCTCATTTTTTTTTCTATCCAGGGATACTGTTGAATTATGGCGTATGTCAATGAGAGGGATATTGAAATGAATTAATGAATGATTTTGTTTTTTAAAACGCCGTAGCTGGTGGAATGAATTGCGTTATACTTACAACGAGTCAAACTTCAAACACATCTCCCTTGGCATAAATTAGTAAAGTCATCGGGACTAAAAATAACTTTGCTAATGAATTTTGAGGGATTAAACGTTGCGTCAAAGATTGGAACAGCTTCCGTCATAAAGTTTGTCAGCCATACGCTGATTGATAACATGCCAACAAATACTTACATAATTGTGTGACACACATAATTGTGGACAACTTAATGGATGACAAAGACTAAGAAGTAATGAGGACAATGAAGAATCTATGTTCTGAGACTCCCTACATTCTACACCAATGAAATCTCACATATTTCATCTTACAAATGAATTGAAGCTCATGAAGAAGTTTTGTCTAGAGTATTAAATTTTTAAACCTCAAAATGCGATCAAAAAGTTACAAAACGTGCTGAGCTTTTGTGTGCTATCCCAGTGCAACATTCTGAAATGCCACATTCATGGCTAAATGCTGTTGTAGAAAGTCTCGCTTTTTATTGGCGACGTATTCTATTCATTTTGAATTTCTGTTATGTGGTCCATATTGTTAACAAGTCTTGATGTACGCTGTATTTGAGATTTTTGCCATCAGAAGAGACAATCTGAAGATCAACTTTTTGGCCTGACATCCTCAGTTTGCATAACACAATGTTTGACGTCTTTTTGTTCCAGGGGTCAAAGATTGTGCACTATGTGTACAGCGTAGGTCTAAACGTGAACCAGTATCCGACCGCACAGCTAGGTGACACTAGTAAATTTTATTAGGGCAACATTGTGATCAATTTACCCCAAGGTAGCGAAGTTGCTTTTGTTGCTTGTGCGCCGAAATACTGTAAATGCAGAAATGTTCGCGGTGGTCTCACATTCGCGGTTTTCGCCTTGGCCACTTCACCGCGAACTTAAAACCCACCGCGAACATTTATCCTTTATAGTTTTTGACAAGTCTTTGGCGCTACCGCGAACTTAAAACCACAGCAAAAACCCCATTTTCCCGCTAATGCGATATTCAATCTCCGGTCTGATTTATTTTCGCGGAGACCATATTTCGCGTTGTAAGAGGAAAGAGGGCCGTTTTCACGGTATCCCAAATTCGCTATTTAAACTAACTCTGTAGTGCATTATTGATAAAATGCATTTTCGTGATACCCGGAATTCGCGGTAAGCGTAAGAGGCTATCGCGAAAATAAAACCTCCACCATTATCATTTCAAGGTGCATTGCGATGTCACGAAACAAGGGAAATTTTAATGAGACTAAACCGGGAATATGTTGAATAATCTTAAGAACGATTAGATGACCCATTTCACCCATACCTTCCCTATTTTGGGGGAGGCCAATGGGAGTGAATGAATAATACAAAAGTCAGATGAAAATTCATTTTACATGTAAATGACCAATTGATTTTAGTTACAAAGTGAGTAAAGAATGATAATAGTAAATCATAAAACAGCCAACCAATGTTTTACCATTGACAATGTTTTACCATTTGACAAACATAATACATGGTAAAAGTCACTGCCACAATCGGTTTTTTTTGGGGGGGGGATCACTTAATAAAAGAACAAACAAAAAGCCGCAAAAACTCGTAAATATAAACCGGTGTGACCAAGGAGCTTTTATATAAGTATGCATACATTAGCCCCACAGCGAGCGTTACGTTACATTGTCATTCCCGATGATATTACACCCGTTACGTTTCGACAGCCATGTGTATAACATGCCCACTGTTTAACATGCACCGATCATTGGAATGGGGGGGGGGGGGGATGGGTGTCGTACCAATATCGATTTACACCGATTTCTTTGACATGTGCCCATGCATGAGCAAAGGGACGACAAATTTGCTAATGATAGGCTATCCTCTACCAGACTCCTTGGTGGGAAAAAATAGTAGGTCAAATGGACTGTACACTTTGTTTTGCCAAATGAGTAAGACAGACATAGATTTGAACATACTGTAGTAAAGTCCAGAAGAAAAATGTATTGGGCCAATGGCCATCATATTCCTGCAAGGTAGTCTGGTAGTAGTTTTCTGGTAGCAGAAAACTGGCGGCAACTAAATGTAAGAATCGTCACAGAGTCTTTTAAACTTTAGATCGCTTGCCACGCAACTTGTAGCTGGAAGCCAGACTGCTCCCCGGGCTAACACAGGCTCTGGAGGATCTCACCAGTAAATTTCCCGACTACTATTACTATACATGCAGAAAATTTCGCTTGGTTTGGTTTATTTGGTAAACCAAACCAAACCAAACCAAACCAAACTTTCGCGGTGGTTTAATGTTCGCGGATTTCGCGGTGGCTGCTCAATTAATGCGAACTTAACGAGCATTTTTTTCATGGCAGTAAGAGACTACAGTGCATGGAGCTACCGCGAACTTAAAACCACCGCGAAAAGTCCTTTTCCTGCTACCGCAATCACTGCTTGGAGAGTAGGCCTAGGGTCTAACTCATGTAGCCTGGCTACCATCCTATTAAGTTTACTTAGGCTCCCGTACTCGCCCTCTATCTTGTGATGTCGAGTGAATGTGAGAGGCCCTGTGAACTACATGCATTATTCCATTGCCACACTCACAGGGACATTGTATTAAATTGGGCATCATGTCCTTGGTTTTAGAAAGTGTTACACTAAATTTAGAAAGTATGAAAACAACGTTAACAGATCGAGATGACACCACACCACCGCCGGCCCCGAGCCTGTTGGGGACAAGAAGAAGATTATTCGGTCACCGTCGGCCGTACACGGTTACCATGGCAACTTCACCAACGGGGCCGGAGGCAGGGATGGAAAATGTGGTTCTCGTTATTTATATATATATATAATGTTATATATATAATGTTATCTTTTATAAGATGACTGCATGTAGACAGCATATTATTTCGTGGCCGCGGTAGTGTAGTGTGAATACATGTATGGCTACAGCAAGTAAGTTTTGTGGATGACATCAGCGCGCCCATTAATTTTTTGCCCGATTTCAGAAAGAAAAAAACGAATTTTTTTCGTCTCCGGGGACGGTCAGATAGACCAAAATAGGCAAACGTTGTGTTGTGACCTAATAATCATACTTGCAGAACTTACACTAGGGAGGTAGCCATGACTGTAGTTGCAGAAGTGAAACTTGTTGGGTAGTTGTAAAAGTGCCACCAATATGGAAGCCATGACTGTAGTTACCAGCTTGGCAATTATACAAGTGTACCACACTATTATCACTGCGTTGTTAGTTGTGATGCCACATTTTGTCACTTCAAATCTTGTTACGACGTTTACGGCGTCTATTTTGAAAATTTAGCCATCTTGTTTTTTTTCTACCCATCTTGTTTTTGTTGTTGTTCCTATATCTTATTATTTTTGCACTCATTCTGGATAGGTTGTCATCCATAGAATTTATTTGCTGTGGCCTATTTGAGAAAAGAAAGTAGCCTCCTACCAGACTTACCGACTGTAGACTCTACCAGGCTTCGTGGATCGGTGGTCTAATTGTAGAAATTGGACAAATAGAATCTATAGTACGATAGGGGAGTTAGCCGGCCAGAAGGGTACGTGGTGAGGATAGTGATTCTATCGATCCACGGAGCCTGGTAGAGGCTAACCGACTGGCAAAGCGTAGGGTTTTTTTTTTCAGATTATTTCATTATTTGTCAGTTCTGGATTGTACAAAAGGTTTTCTTGTTGTTACGACCGAGAGTTGGACAATGCAGAACATACAATCAGAAAACAGCATATGTAATGAGCGATAAAAAAGAAGCCAAGTTGTGCGCCTGCTCGTGAGGCTACAGGGGTGGCGATGTGTGCGTAAAGTCGCCGGTGGGTGACCACGCCTCTGGTGGCGCCACTACTCTGTCTCCGTGTCCGAGCTAATCTGTCATGTCGCGCTCGCCTCCCGACCCCCGGGGCCTGTTCCCCGCCAACACGCTCTCTCCAGCTCCAGTAATATATAATCAACTGTCGAAAAGCGCGCCCTTCCACTACACAGCTACTAACAGCGATACATACATGTCAACGGTTATTCCAGCTAAATTTTCATCAGTTTCATTTGCTGTGAGGTTAGACGGCTTTAGAATCCTGTTCGAGCTGACCTCTGCGGATCACCGACCCGGAAGCAAATTGGAACCCCGTATTATTTAATATATGGCACGTGGCGTCCCTAAATTGATTTCCAAATATGGGCACACAAAGGAGCCGGCCTGTTTCTGCGGCGCGAGATCAAAGGGACCGACAACCACACCCCCGGCCGGGGCAAACCACACCTCCTCTGAGGGTTACATTCAGCCTGAATTTTTCTACGTTTCCTAAAAGCCAAATAGGCGTAAATCCGCGCAGATTTCTCGGAGAGACCGTGTCTGTTCCGCGGTTGGAAATCGACATAGACGATCGGGACTCCGCGTCAGTTTCCGAGTGCCTTCTCCGATCGATTTCACCGCCGGCGTTAATACTTCGGGGAGGATTTGTGGCGAATTGGCGGACACAGCAAGCACGGCGCACCATCTCCCGGCGGCAAGATCAAAGGAATGCAAGCAAACAAAGCCGCTATCATCTGGTAATGGCCATTGAGTTTTCTATCACTACCCCCTTTCGTGAATATTTGCACACTGAATCCAATACGATGTTATTGTGGTTAAAAAATGGCTTCTAATTCGGCATGTCAGCCGCTTTTTATCTGTGAAAGGGTTAGTTACTATGGCAACGTAGATGTCGGCGCCTTTTACGCTCAACTAACAAACGCAATTGTTTGTGGCGAATCGTAAAAACTATCTGACCCGACAAACAGCTCGGGTTTGGTGGTGGTGGGGCCAGTTGTTAACATTTTGAACAGACTAATTTTGGTGGTAAGTGTTGAAAATGTATTCGGTAGTGTTGAGTGCTGTGGGCATGAAGCCGCGCGTTTCCTCGGTCCCCTCGCTGCCCAGGTGAAGGCAGATGCTGCCCAGATTGCGCGTATCCGGGACACAGATATAATGTCCCCACAAGGGGCAGTGGGGGCTCAGGACTCATCATGTGTCCGTGGTAGCAATCGTAATTCCTTCTATTCATCCTCAGATAAGAAAAACGTAGTGTAATATTGTAGACTTACTAGAACACCAAGAAGACGTTTAGGCGACATTGTTTTCTTGCTATCTAAAATGTATTTTATTAAGAAAGTCTAAGACCAGGTTTCTATGACAGCAGCTGTAGATATGTGATTCTTTTCAGTAACATTGTATATACAACAAAGAATGGGCCACAGAGTAGTTTTGCTTTCAGTATCGTGGTTTTCTTTTTTATCTTAAGATCAAGGTAAAGACAAGTTAAGTATAAAATGAGAGGTAAATAAAGAAAGGAGTCCTGGAGGATAGTATGAGCCATACCACATTACCAGCCAAATTAAATCTCAAGTGGTAACAGCCAGTCGTGTTTTTTAAGATCTTCTCCATATTTTGAATGTAGTCCTCTCATCATTTTCAGCCTATAGCTATAGCGCCAGTCCCTCGCAGTGCTTGTTGTGTTCTGATGCGACTAACAATATTGTTATGCCGTTCCCATGGCAATAGTTGATGATTTGCATATATTTCTTTGATGTTACCGATATTGCGCTTTTACCGGCATGCGTCTCCACCTTCTCGTCCGCAGAATTTCTCCAAAACTCCAAAAGCTATATGCGAATTTCTGAAAACCTACACATATCAACGTGATCCTATTTAACTATGGGGGGGGGGGGGGGGGGTAATTTTAATACAATGTATAGAGTTTTGGGCACACATGTCTTTTCTAAGTCGTCAAGGGTTATATTTGCGGGGTTACGTTTTCGCAACTTTTTCTTTTGCTACAGCTTCTCGCCTTAAATTTTCACGTTACCTCTGCGGCAGGATTTACTTCTCTTGATTTGACCCCATTTCCAGGGGCACTCAGTAGTGTGCAACATATTTTTCACACAAAAACAACTCACACAACTTTGTACACGACATCTCGGAAAATCTGTTGAACTGGTTTAATCTCTGCTGCATCCCCCACTATTCTGAAACAGACGTCATTTCTACCAACTTTCTTTGATATGGCTTCACCCTGGTTAGACCCAGGGCTACTGTTACAAAGGCGCGCACTTTTAAGGATTCAGTAAAATATCGCCAACCTTATGAAATTTCAGTTTGCCAGATTCTGTTTCGGGTAGGAATATTAAAGGTGACTCCTGCTTCAGAATGTAGAATGCAGTTCGTTTTGAACAGATCTAACGATGCGACTCTACACAAATCTGTCCATGCTTTTGCGATTACAATATCTTCATGATGAATAAATGAATAACCTAATATCATTTTGTCTTAAAGTTGATAATACTCTCTTGATTATTGTACAATTTTCTTGTATGTAAATCAGATGCGAGAGCAAGTGGGTTTGTATCCTCAGTGAGCAGTGAGGCGGGTGTAATTCGCGCTAAGCTGTTGTTTGCGAAATCACCATGTCTGACAAATTTGAGCCAGGTTTCCCGGCCGGTAATGTGGAACCTATCAGTCCTGGCGGCAGACTAGCGGCGACGTCCTACCACGGGCGCCTGTACCAAGGCTGCCGCACACCTCTAACACATACCCTGCACTAAAATTCTAAACCATCATTAACCATGCTCGGGGAGTTGCTGGCGTTAGTTTTTTCGTGGCTCCTCCGGTACCCAGGGGAGTGATAGCTAGAGAGAGGCACGGTGCAGTGCATCTCCCTTTGGTCCGGATACCGTATGCAGAACCCAGTGGCGAATCTTTTAATAATTGATGTTTTAGGAAATATATATTTTTTGTTTCAAACTCATTTCTGTTGTTTTTGTCCCCTAAAAATAAAACCACATTATTGGCACCCATTGTACATGGGAGCTGTGCGTCCAGAAAGCGCGTCCGCCAAGGTTTACGACAATCGCTTATACTTTTGATATAGCTTCAATATTAATTTTAATCGCTTTATATATATTACGTTGAGTAGGTTAGTCAAGGATTGAAACTTGGCCGTCTGTAACAAGGGTTGAAGCCCACAGAAATGATTGTAACAGATTGAAATTGCGGCAGATACTTTGTATTAAGACAGTTCTATTGTGAATATTGAGAAAAACGCGTTGCATGCAGGCCTATTTCTCAGACCACCACCAATGTGAAGGAGACCTGATCTACATTTAAGGATTTTTATTGGGGTGTACTTGAGGGATGTGTATGTCATGAGTGTGTGGATTGTGTGGGCAAATATTAAATGAAGCGGGGGTATTTTTTTTACGGGCGCGTTTTTGCAGAGCAAGCTCCGTGGTATCGAAGGCGAGGGTTGTTTCTCTGTCAACCACCTGTAAAACAACAAGAAAACTTTGGTCAGAAGGGGAGGGGAAGAGGATCTATGACCACAGGAGCGCAATCCTCGGCAAGGGTCCCTTCTTGAATTATTAAATACATGTTCTGGCCAACATCGCTATTTAAAACACCCATTCAACTACCAAGGCCGACCTTTGTTCATCCAAGTTCAATCAGGTTCAGTCTCTTTACATTCGTCTCGTCGTGGCGATACCGTAAAGTGGTTTACAAAGTATTAAAGATGGCTTGTCTTGGAGTCCGTAAAGGTTGACCAACACGTTATAGACTCTACTCGACCTTCAATCCTTGATGTAAGTCGCTGTATGTCTGAACAGTGCGATCACGTTCCTAGTTCATTCACGGACTAACCATATAAAGGTGTCTTCCTGAACCCAACGATCGACACAAAACGTAATAAGACATGAAAAGTCTTAAGAAAACTGCACGTGCATATGAAACAACAAATCATAAAATATGTTATTGCTGAAGTTTTCGGAAAGGTGGCACTGTATTATTATATTGACCTGAACTAAAATCATTGAAGCATGCATGCCTCAAACACGCCGCCTCGGTGCCCTTCTGTTCACTTGTAGTAATGCAGTAATACTCTAAGATGATCCGCGGTTTGATCAAATTAATGCTTGAAAAGATCTGTGCAATCATACTCCTATTGTACCAGAGGAAGAGTTCTGTAGAACGCTGTCTCAAATCTGACGTGGCCCATATGACACCTGAACACGATTTGCTCGGCGATTGTTCCCGATGATTACGGATTACCAGAGAAGCCTTCTTGTCTTTTGTTCGGTGATAATAGCCTTTAGTGTTTTGTCCGCTTGTGAATGCCGATGTTACAAGTGGTGTATAAATACACGATGGGCACAGATGTGGATTATTGTGGAGGTAGTGAGAAAGCTTTCACGGAAGAAGAGCGGTGCGGGTAATGCCGCTAAGTCATTGCTACAATACATTGCCACAAACTTTGAACGCTCTACACTGTACCCAAGCAAATCACCACACTTTTCAGACTTTTCAGAGAACCCTTTTCTATTTTCGGAGCAACCTTTTCGTATGTCCGAACCCACGTGCGCTCTTTTCTCATCAAGTCTATACACTCTATACACTGAGTACTAGTATTGTACACACGTAGCTGTAGCTGTGATATGATGACGTCTTGCCGTGTTGATAGCAAGACGCGGACAGCCATCCCCAAAACCGCGGGAGCCACATGAATACCGCGACAAAAGGATCATTGTTTTGCGACCACAATCTTTTCCTTGGTATCGGTGCCCACGCATATCATGGCGCGCTGGCCAACTATGATTTCATACCCAGGCGAAAACCAATTTTCCCCAGCCTGGTCCCAGATGATGGTTTGGGTCTCCTTTCCGAGAGACATCATTAACACGGAGATGCGACCTTAATGCAGGGTTTGGTCCCTTAAGATCAGCGCAGTTGCAGCTTGTGCCTGTGCAAACTCCTGACCTCTAGATGTCCCCGTCGACTTAAGTTCATTTTGGCATGCTGAAGTTCATTGCTGGCCGCCATATTTGGTAATCCCTAGGCACTGTTTTTAGTCCAACTGAAAAGCTTCTCTGCGTGTGGCAGGAGAGACGTGAACAGGTGACCGACATTTGCGCTTGACCTACCACCAAACAAGCAATGCAGTTTATCAGACACTGTGTTTTAGCGATTTTCCACAAGTTTGAAATTTGATAAGCTTTAGTGACTAAAATTGCGTCCGTGGTCTTCTTCACCATCAGGTTTGAAATACGTTAGTAACATTTCTGGACAATTGAAAAGATGACGGCTTCTATACAGTTAGTGTCGATATCAACGGACTTTTTTTCTGAATCTCTTGTCTTTTTTGCACAAATCGGCTTTGAAGCGTTTACAACCTATGGTAAAACGGAAAACAATGGTCATTCGTAACCCCTTCTGCTTATCATATAAGACAAAAAGTAAGATGTCAGATGTTTCATCGGTAGTGCATGTACATCAAATTTGAAGATATGAAAAGTCTTTCAAATTCAATTGAATTTTGTCTATTCTTTTTTAGCTGAAAGCTTCAGAGTTTTTCTTGTTGCATTTTACGATATAGCTCATTTCTGAGCTCGCCTGGTAATATGACGCTGAAATAATTCGAACGGCTATAAGATAATTTTATACCGGTTGATGATTAAATTTAGATAGACTTGTTTATTTTTTATCATGTCATGAGTAAAAAAAGCGGGAGACTACTAGAACCATATGCTAGTACACCACCAGTGAACTAAAATAAACATTCTAACCCTGGGTACGAACTTCACAATTTTCAAACGGTGTTCAAACGCAGAAAGAAATTTCATCCGAACAAACTTGTCTTGGTTGTACCCCAGACCCAGACCTCCCCACCCCGCAAAAATGCACGTCCATTGAGTTTCTTATCATTCTTGTTGCTCGCAAGGTATTTTGAACGCAGTTTTCAATTTAGATCGTATTGTCGTTATGCACATGCAGAAATGTCTTGTGCTTTGTTTTCGGTATTATTTTACACATTTACAACGATATGCTAAATGTAGTTCAGACGTCAGACAGGCGATAGAATGTGTGTAAACATTTTGAACGCAAACTGATAAATTTGGCTTTTTTGACAACTTTTCCCTCTGACTCTGAGGGATCACTCTGCTTTCTATCATTGAACTTCTTTCACAGACACATTGCCAGTACCATCTTTGGATTAAGACATCGTCTCATACATTTATCGTTGGAAACCCCAAAAAATAACCCTTTAGATGGTTTTCGTCACGCCTACACGTAATGGTGCTAACGCCCACGTGTCAATTGGATTTCATCTCATCATGTTTCCATATTTGTGAAGGTGCAGATCTTCATTCTTTTGAAGTTCTCCGATTAAATGTACATGTAATCCACAATGTTTATTTGATGAGAATTCGACTATTTGTGGACATTCCGTTTGATATTAACCACCGTTCACGGTTCAGTGATTCCCATATGCCTGCCAAAAGACAAGTTAGTGAGCATCGGGAAATACACGGAGAAACCATGGTTTGTCTAGAAAAACATTGGAAAAACCACTGCTGGTAATAGTTGTCATATTTCTTACTTTTAGTGAAAAAGATTATTTATATGTTCACATGTATCATCGTGACATGTGCATATGGTAACCACAGACAGTGATGAATATCACCTCTCTAATCATAACTTATGACATTTTGTCTAAGATATGACAAACTGTTAATCAGCTGAGATCAATGCATTGACATTTTACATTACTTGAACAATCGTAAATTGCTGAAAAACCGTAAATCAGAACAAGATTGTGAATGATCACATTTAAATTTAATGATGTCGATGACTATTTCAAGTTCTCTCTTATGTGGACTTGAGGACAAAGTCTTTCCTCGGTTACCTATATGTTTTGTTTGTGCGTTCATTCTTTTGTCGTATATGTATATCTAATCAAAGATGTGGTTGTTATGATTATATCATTTTACGCGCGTATTTCGCTTATTGCAAAAGTCATATTCATTTGTGAGCGGACCAAACCATACATGATACCAGCAAATCCTCAGCCCAGCCGTCCAATTAGAAAACATGTAATTTTCAGCGAAATGACCAAGGGACATTAATAGACTGGTCTGAATTTGATGGCGTTGAAAACTAGTATTGATCGCTGTCCGCCCAAATCACAATTATTAGCCTCCCTCATTTTTCAACACCGTGCATTTTCGACGGTCGATAGTTAGGGCTTATCATCAAGCAAGGCGGCAATAAAAAAGATGTAGACATAATTCCCTAGATTTATAGTAGTCATGTAGTTTGGGCACAAGCTGTAATTATATCAGGAGGGTGGCTAATGATTTATACATCTTTATCATGTGTGTGGTTTTACTGTATATTACTGTATCTACAAGCTTTAGTTTTTTTTTACATAACACTATGTTTATCCTTTTTTCGGGCACGATGCGAAGTTACCTTTCCATGATGATCCATGGCCTGGTAAGGATGTTAGTTGCGCATGTGTCTTAGAGTGAATTTTATATTGTTATGTCTCTTAATTCAAAAGCAATAACAACTTCTACATGTATAATTTAAAGATGCTTAGCCGCTTCTTACGGTTTTATGACAAACTACATAAATAGTAAAGAAATGACTAAATGATTATATTTTATGTTGAGGATTCATGTTACATCTGTTGTGAGACAATAACATAAAAACGTGGTGTAGCCTGTACCCTGTGACATTTCATCGAGTCCAGCTAAGATTATGACGCAAATACAATAAAATCATCAAAGTTTATGGCAGTAAAGTAATACAGACATTGAGGTTAGTCAACGTTGATTTTATTGGAGATGGGTTCAAGAAAACACATTACATAACTTTCAAGCTTTTAAACTTTATTGCTTAATCAACATTGCAGTCCCTTTACATCACTCAAATTCTGCTCTGTAAAACACTGCGATGTATTGAAAATTCAAACATCATAAAACAATATGCCTATGGTAGCTTGAACCGGCGTAGTCATGACAATGTCTTCGTCAATATTTATGATGCATTCGCCCTCATTGCACCTCAGTTCGCAGTACACGGAGTCACAAAGCTAACAAAACTTCTGTTTCGCTTGGTAGATACCTGAATGAAAGTGAATCGAGTGAAAGACATTCATTGTACGTTACAAGCTGAGTGTAGGTCGTGGTAATAAAGCAGTACAATTGGAATACTACACATTCAATGACTAATGTTTATCAGTATCTGTATGTTTAGGTTATACTAGATATAAATTCACTATTTTAGTCATCTCCGTAGTACGAGTACACGTACCTCACCACAGTCAGTGCCCTGTATGATCAACTTCTTCAGTTGTTGAATTGAACCCGCTACTGTCGACTTGACGAAACATGCTGGATTTTCTAGCCCAGTTTTAAGTGTCAGCAGATCTCCCCAAGTGCCCTCCAAATCCTTCGCCCATCCTGGTAGCATGAATAACTTTTCAAGCGGCAACTCTAGGCAACGGTGCACGCCATTCATTGTTTTAGCTTTTCCATCCATCGCTAGCTATCTCTGTGGTGTTTTGTTACAGTTTGCGCGCCAATGGTCACTTCCTATGCTGGCTATCATTGTCTGCTTTCTTACGTAAAGAATCCACGCATAGAAAGTTACGAGAACGACTATCAATTCAAAGCATCCCAAAGAAATAATTTTCACTAAAAGCTACAAGTTAAATTCATACAAAGATTTTTCACTAGTAGTAGTACTGCATTTGTAATTTGTATTTGTAAGTGATGGTTTGACAGTGGTGTGTAACTAGTTAGTGTAACCTGTAAATGGAGTATGCACGTAAGTTGCAACAGCAAGAAAAACAACATGACTAATCTGTTTGCCACCAATTAACAGCAAATTGTCCAGACTAAAACAACTATCATTACCCAAGAAATAATTGCAGGCTACTTTCGTGGGGAAAATGGCAGAATCTGCATAAATCGTAATCATGACATCAACATTATTTCGCGTTTCTTAGCAAATGCCTTATGGGTAGACGCAATCTTCCACATATCATAAGGACAAAATAAAATTAAATAGATGAATGTAGTTATTGTTATTTTAGCTTTGAACTGCTGGACATGTAACAGTAGTTAGCTGACGACATCATTAGTTCTGGAGGACACGCAATGGTATTTATTTCTCGTTACTGCATGATTGCTTCAACAAGTGGAATGTGCGTGTAGGCGTTGATTTACATTTATCTGTACAGCGGGCCGATTTCGTCTGCATGCCACTACGTTCTTTGTTGTTCTTTTCATGATAGGATTAATAAAAACACGTCTCGTATGTAGTAAAATGTTAGCAAATTTGTCAAAGCGTCAGTCGACGAGAGGAGTTATGAACCACTGATTTTTTTCGAGTGAATCGGAGATAGAAGATAGAAGATTTGAACAGTTCTCTGATTATTGTGTTGAAGATCATTTTTTCTTCGGCTGAATCAATAAAGAATTTAGACTCTCTCTATACTTTGTAGATATACTAGATTACAAGGTCCCCCTAACCCGACCAGAAAATATAGACAAGAACCGATAATTGTTTATGTTAGTTCTCGACAGCAAAAAAATTCAACAACTTATTTTGAGTGTCGTTCTCTAATGGTCACGTTTCTTTTGGTCATTTTTTCAGCATAGTTAGAGATACAAGTGTGTCGCCCGAAGTATGTGGTTGTCTGTCTGCACTGGCCAGGTGGTCTGTAATCTGTACCGAAACTGAAACTAGACTTCTGAAATTTGTAGAAAACGGTAAAATACTTTGCTTAACTCCTTGGTAATTCATTCTAACTTTTTGGGCAGATTTTAAAACCTGTTTTCCCAGTACTAGTAGAAAGGAGACAAGGCTGTAGCCGTAGAGACGACTTGTTAACCAGGGGGTCGGGATAAACCGGTCTGGAGGTGTCAAGGAAAAACTCCCGCCGACTCACACATATGTGCGGATTTACACCACTGAAGCTAGAAAAACAAATACCTACAATGATAATTGTCTGGCTCCAGTCTGGGCAACCTTCATTTCTCCTAATTACCGTAGCAGTGGAAATGATTTGCATAGGAAGAAGTACAAGTCTCGTCTGAACGTCGTGACCGGTACTCAATTTTCGCAGGCAATACTGTATAATTATACTTTTAGACATCGTATGACTTTTGCACTGATTGTTCCTTGCAGTAAATTCTATAAAACTTTAAAAGTACAAACATGTATAAACAGTGTGTGAAGTGATAATGACCTTAAACTCTTTATTCCTGTGATAAGCGCCTTCAAAAAAAAATGCTGCACAGGAAACTTTCATTTTGGTCTCCTACCACATAGGTTTCGAATTGATGACTTCCCACACAAGCTCGCAGCATAGATTGCTGGTCAGTTATACACTGAAATTGCGCACGTGCGCATATGCCAAACCTAACTTGCGTCAAATATTGAGATAAGCAAACTTTGAAAGTAACACTGGCAAGGAAAAGATCTTGGTGTGTAGTATTAGTAGGCCATGAAAAGTCTTGCTGTACATGTGTGCCTGTAGAAAATTGGTTCTGGTGCGGGGCATGCACTAGATCGTGTGGTGAAAATATACATAACATCAAACCTTAATGGCAAATTTTTCCTCTTGAAAAGACGTTGTAGTCGCTTCTATTGAAATTTTACATAACTTCTGAAATGAATCTTTCGCCATCCTGTCGACATGTTTACATAATAATTCAATAAAGAGGACAGTAAATAAAATCCTTGCAACCCAGTCATCAAACAATGTGGTAAAATGAAATTTATGGAGTAAGATGTGATTTATCATCACGGTTGAGTGGAATTCTATGGGACCCGTCTGTACAACTACATTACTGTAAAGCTTCCGCGGTCCATATAAATATCATTACTGTCCATGGTGCTCAATAGAAATATAAATTGGCACCATCATGTGTCAATTCCAACGATGATGTGTTTTTATCATGGCGAATCTAACAATGCGAACGTCCGCTGTTTCATGATTTTTGGAATGAAATGAAATGTAAAGACTATATTTCCTATATAGCTGTTTTTAGCTGAAAGAAAATTATATCAAAAGATTCAAAAATATGTCATTGAATGACAATGGTTACGTAGATGTTCCTTCGTTACAACAGAGAATGAAATGACAGCCTTTTTTTACTTGAGTCGTAGAGCTATGGCTTTAAACATGTTTGGCAAGTTATCTTAAACTTAGGAACGATTTTTCAGACTTAACGACAACCAGTATTGCTTTTTGAGCCAACAGTAATATAACATGTACCAAAATCTATGGCCACATTGTATTTTTTACTGTCCAGCATTTCAACAAAGTCCATTGAAATATGATGAAGACGATTTCCTATATCTTCTTATTGCTTCGTTACTGTTTATAAATAGAATATCGATTTTTCGTGTTTTTTTTATGAGAAAGGGTGTGCGCGTTTGTGCCACTGGTTTGGCTACGCCGCGTCGGTCTTTTTAGCCGACCTGTTTTGTAAACTGTAGGCGGCAAAACACGAACCGCCCACCGGGAAAAGGGCGGGAAGAGGCCGTGGTGCGCGGTTACTCACTGGTCAGAAACCCTGGGCACGCTGATTAGTAGTCTGACGTCACCGTAGTAATTAATTAACAAATTCGGCCCAGCCCTCGTCATTCGCATTTCATTATAGCAAGATTGACAGCTGGGCGAAGGGACCTGTCAATCACCCAAGCGATCAAGGGTGCGGCGCGGGCTTTGATGTTTTAGGGACTGAGCGTTCATACCGTACGAGGTTTTCTCTGAAACGGTTTTTGCTGTGTACAATTATATATAAGATAGTAGCATACTATTACACATAGATTACTGTATCTTGCATTTTTATTTTACTGTTAAAAAGTATCAAATTTGGAGGATTTATCGGTGGACAAAGTTTGTGCATCACCCCCGCTATAGTTAACGGTTGCCCCCGTGTTCCCTTTGCAAAACGCCGCCGCAGAGACTACAACCAAGTTGTGTTCATTTCTGTGTCAATTTCTAACGTGCTGGCTAAAACTACAGCCCCGATCAAGACTCTATTTTGGGACAGGGTAAGTCGTGAACAATTATAGAAACTATATTCCTAACCTAGACAGAGTTTGTGGTAGAAATCCGTGTTGTAAGATCGATAGTTTGGCGCCCATCGCGAAGTTGTGTTCGTTTGTGTCGGTTGGGATGAACACAACTTGGGTGCCGCGTGGTCGGTGGCGATGATAGCCGCAGCTCTCTGATCAACTGTCTTTTCCCAGGGCACTTCGTCAAACCAGGGGCGGCCAGGCCAGCAGGTCACCACCGAGCGACAATGCCGCAGCTCAACGGTAGTGGCGGCGACGATCTAGGGGCGAGCGACGAGACAATCTCCTTCAAAGACGAGGGGGAGCAAGAAGAAAAATCGGCTGAAAACGTCTCTAACGACCTCAGCGATATCAAGTCCAGTTTAGTCAACGAGTCGGAAAGTTCTCAGAGCGGCGCGGTACCTTCAGAGGTGAGTTTGTTGTGATACAGTATATACCTGACCTTCTGAGGATGTCAGGAAAGTCTTTGCTGTGGTTTCTTTTTGACTAAAGCGTGCACGAGGAAGGGATCTGACGGAATGTTTCTCTCCCCCCTCCCCGACTACAGGGTTCCAAGCCACCGTTGCAAAGTTATCCCAGGGAGGACTCCAGAAGAGGGGACGAAGGTTTGTTACGGTTTAAGTCTATCCTACAGGCAAATAGAGTTACGATATTTCACGATCTGTAACGCACGGTATCCCAAGATTCAAGGGAAATTACATAGATGTCTTGTTTTAAGGGTTAAGACGCGCTCTGAGACTTGTTTGGAGTTTTGGTAGGATTTGTTGCGATAGTTGAGTTGGCCGAGCACCCCCCACCCGGGCCCTTCTCAGAAGACTGGCGAGGACTCCGACTCACATTTAACACTCTAGATACAAACAACTGCTAAGGATTAAGCCAGGAAACCAAATATATGTTGTACTGTTCAGAAACGGTTAACTTTGTCTCCCTAACTTGGATTTCCTGTATAGTTTGTTGACTAAAGGATGTCATAGTTCGCCGGTTCGGCGCCCCCCTCCCCACTCAAGTCAGACCAAGTTTCTCGTACCGCCAACTTGCAGGAAGCAAAGCAGAGAGTGTACCAGTCGTCAGCCGGGGACCAGCATATCTTACTCCTGGTGGAGTTATAGTTTCCAATATGGGCGTCTACCCACATCCAAATGGCTCTTTAGCGGCCAGTGCAACGGTAAGTGGTCAGTTTTTAATTGGCGATCTTTTTTGGAGGGAGCAGCGCGCCAGCTTGGCTGCAGTGTTTGTGTGTTTGTACACCAGACTGGGCCCCGCATTTGGTATAGCTCTGAGCGCACTGCACTGCGATTTATTCCTCATCACACACCATGCCTTTACCTCGGAGAAAATTAGGAATGAAATGAGACCTGTCGCCCAAGGTGTACTGTTGTATTTTACACGCCTAGGAAAACACAGCTTATGTGTCACCCTTCTTTTCTGCACGTATTAGGAACTGGCGCCTTAGGGAGTCTGTGTGTTTGTAGTGGCACATTTTCCCAACCCTACCAAAGTCAGCAACCCTGCATATTTTCCTTCCTAAACCACTGAAACTTGTCCAGACTTTTTCCTCTGGTCCAAGGACAACAAAAATACCTACAAACTTACGTTCAGGATGACACACTGGTCATAACCATGCATGCGTGTCCCCCAGAAGTTTTTCTGTTGTCACCTGATAGTTGGTTTTACAACTTAAGTTCTCTGATTATATTGTTACCACACTATGAGTAATTGTTTGTGTCCAGATTTTTCTGGCACTGAATCACGCATGTCTGCCATTAAAAACCATAGAGCTACATCTCAGTGGCTTCCCGGCCTTGGTTGAGGAAAGTGAAGTTGTGACTGAATTTGAGCTTGTGAAAAAGCCTGAATCAATTCTGACTACCACATGTGTGCCTGTCCACCAGGGTGTTTGTTTCTGTGTCTGTTGAAAGCAGGCAACCCTGCATGCCAAATGCCCAAACATATGTCCACATATGGAGCTGTCTTTCTCCCCAACAATACCACCATGACTAATAGACTAAATGCCCAGTTTTTGTGTGGTTGACTGAGATATGATCTGATGAAACTCACTGGTCCATTCTAACATCTGTGAGTTGTCATCATTGGCCCATTACAACATAATTTTCCTTTGTCGTGGAGAAAACTACGCTCGACATGGGGCAGAAAAACTTTGTTGTGAGTTGTCTGGAAATGTTAACCTTATCAAGTGGAAATTACTCACTGAGGAAAGAGGAAGACAATTGGTCACCTATGATGACAAACGGACATAGAGTGGGACACAGTGTACACAGACCTTGGCACCTATTGGCTAACAGAACAATGACAGCTTTTGCCCTGACGTCTTTGTCAAGCGTTGTTTAGTTAGCATTTGTTCTCTATACACTCTATCTCAACCATGGTGGGGAAGGAGGGGTTCGTTTCCCCATTCCCTGTAGCTGGCGAGCTAGAGTTACCAGAAGAGGTCGGGGGTCATTTCTGCCGCTTTGGTCATTTGACTTGAACTTGTACGCCCAACAGTGCAGACTTTGTGCCCGCCGCCATGCGCTTGTTTCATAAACAGTGCGGACTGTTGGAAGACGTCACTCAGCGGACATTGTGATGCTATGGAGACATCTGGGGGAAGAGCCCGTGTGTTGTGTTTATGTGACAGGAGGCATCTGTCCCTGTCACCCTTGCAATGTTGGTCTAACAATCTGTGCCCTCTGGCAATCCAAATTGGATTGTTCTATAATATTTGTGGGAATTTGGAGAACTCTGCTTATGTATTTTGTAGAATATCTGTTTGAAAGGAAAAAACAACAACAAGGAAGCTCATCTTAATATCAGTTTCTATGCCTTGTTTTCTAAACTTCCAAGATGAGAACCAGGAAAAGAAGCCACTTGAATTGTGAGATAAACAACTTTCTAAACTGTTTTGACTGCTAAAGTTAATTAATTGTGGACTATCTGTAGTATAGCCCAATTCTGTGTGCCCTATATCCCCTTCCTCTAAAAGTGGTATGGATTGTATCAAGCTGACATTTGTGCAGTTATTGTCCTCTTTTGGGGTCAGAGGTCAACAGTCTAGCGCCTCCTTCCTAAGAATATTGTACTATGTGGAAGCAAGTTGTTTATAGTTCTCGTTGTTGCCATGGTACTGTAGTATTTACAGTACGTTGTTACATTGCAGGTAAAAGTCATCATTATAATACTTAGATAGCATGTATCCAAAATACTAGGACAAAACACACAACACAAAGTTACTATATAGGAGAGAAGGCTGCGATAACAATTACTTCAATACTCTTACAGGTTTTGGATATCATTTATTCATTTCAGCTGAGAAATCTTGGAGATCCATTCAACATGGATGCCCTGATTGCCAATGGGTCCCTGCAAATTGACTGTTTTACTGCGTCGATTGTATAGGAAATTGCATGACTGTCGTATATTACTTGTCATTCCTACATGGACAATATAGTTTTTACAACTTCCTGTTGGGGCCATTTCTCTCTCGAGCTGTAGGAAGGTCTGTCTAGACACGAGGCTGTTGCTGTGTAATACAGCGGTGACACGTTTCAATTTTGGGTAGAAACAGAATAGAAGGCATTACCTAGTTTTATAGGGTTTATGAAATCTTTTTCTTTCTTATCTCCTCATATAAAAACTCGTGTTTTTAGGTAAAAAAACGCATGTTTTTTTAGGTTCAGGTGCATGTATATTTTGAGAGCATGCAGGTTTTAAAATAGTTTCTGTTTTAATGTGCATTTTAGCATACATATGATACACAATATGAAGATTTTGCCCTTATATTTTATTTGTGCTGGTATATTTTGAGTTATTGTTCCGCAGTTGTTTTCTTTGAAAGGTTATGGAAAAGATAAGGAAATGATGCTGTCCTCAATAATGTCTCAGCCAGTGTACTGTTTTATTTTTTTGGGCAGTATGGATCTCCAAGAATAGAGTTTTTGATTTTCTACATAACTGTCTAAAAAGTTAAAAACATCTGTAGATAGTGTTATCACTGATGCTTGATGTCAGTTTGAAATGGAGTGACTTAACTAAAGGTTTATTTCATTTGCAACAGTTTGGATAGTTGAATAAAACCAGACCAACATATGACACGGAGTTCATAGGTTCCACTAATGTAAAACTGATAGACCATGGTTCTTGTTGCCAGAAAGCGCTGCTTGGTTGTTGATAGGAAGCAAACATGCTTTAATCTGGTCTGGTCAGTTGGTGCCCCCCTCCCCCTTTGTCCTGTGTGTCAGCTCCAGATGATGACTTCTATTGGATCTCTTTGTCGTCCGTATTCATCTGTAACAAAAAACAGAGCCATATGTTTCATGACCTTCTGTGGAAAGACTGAATGTCCATGACTCGTGAGACGTGTGACACGGCTATCTTTCACGTTCTGTTTTTTTCCACCAGCTGTACATTTTGTCCTCCATTTTGACCAACTCTCAACCTTCGACCTCTTCACGTGAGTCCCTTAGGAACTGAGAAAAATGCATGGCTTGGAGAATCTTAAAAACTGATCGAAATTATTATTTCAGAGCTTTGAAACATCTACTACTTGTATTAGTTATGACAGAGGATCCTAGCATTTTTTGCCAAATGTTCTAGCCGCAAGTTAAAACCTCTGCTGTAACATGTATGCCACAGAAAGATGTCACACTACTCCAGTTGGCCTTCCAACATTGGATGAAGTGTTTGGTACCAGGGATGACATGCCAGCTCTCAGGCTGGCAATCATCCAACCAGACATCAGTGTTGTCTACAGTCCTGTTTATCTGGCCTCCAAAACATGACCATCTTCTGCCTGCTGTCTGGCGGAGATTGTGCAGCATCTAAGATTATGCTAGGTTATCTTATGTGGTTATTTGAAGACATACAAAATTTCTAGCTATGTAATGATGAAGGTTGAAGGACTTGCCAGGTACCATGTATGATGTAGCATCCACAAACTTTGGCAAATAAAAAACCTCTGGTTATACTCTGTATCACACACATAGCTTACTGAAACATGCAAGTAACCCACCTTTAAAGCTGGAAACTGTAACAATTGAAGGTTTCTGCCCAGAATAAAAAAAATTGGTTGAAAAACTAAAAGTTTCAAATGGAAACCCATAATTTTTAACCAAAAA
>NC_049981.1:26717796-26726371 GCF_000003815.2 Branchiostoma floridae
GTGAACAGTCGTGTGTTGTCACCTGTGATTTTAAAATGCTGTGCTTGACAGACCTTCTGTGTTTGGGCGTTTCCACATTTCTGTTAGTGTGTGAGTGAGGCTCTTTGTCCGATTCTGTCAGTATTACAGCAAATCGATTCAAAGTTGTTTTTTCTAATCCTGTATTCTGGCTTTTAGGTAGTTGTTCAAACGTTTGTGTTAATTTGGCAGAATAGAAGGGGTTGCAGAGTTTTGCTCCATAATGAACAACCAGTATAATGGAATATTTGGCAAGAGGAGTAAATGAAAGGATTTGTACTGGTTGCTTGTGGTCAAATATTTTGTACAATGTTACTGAACACAACTTAGCCTAGCAGAACAATTTACAATACAGGACAATACAATATAATACAGTACAATACAAAACTGCAGAATTGCAATGCAACAAGTTATTCTCATTGTAACATTGAGAAAGGCTGTTCTTGATGTTTGAAACATGTAATAAAAAAAATGATCAAAATTGGTATATTGAAATTAGTTGTGACATGTTATTGTTAGGTGCTCATGCGATTCATTGAAGTGAGTTATTTTGCTTTAGTTTAGACGCGTCTAATATGACTATCTTATGACAATGTCATGTAGCTCGAATCTTTTGATTATACTGTTTTTTTTTGACAAATTGCAGGAAGGGAAAAGTTTGAGTTTGTTGGGTGCCTCCTGGAAGTTGTCTGGGTGTTTTGTAGGTGTCTGTGGCAGAGGTAATATTTAGTGGAATTGAAGGCCTTGTCAGTAACACTTGACCCTGTACAGGAACTGTCAGGTCCCATAAAGGCACCAGCTGTCTGGGGGAAGGGAGAGAACATTAATCAACATTTCAGCAGGATTGGCTGTGGACGGGCTTGATGGTGCTTCAAATTGAGACAAGGAGTGTTAGAATTTCCCTCACAAAACCTTGTTGCAAAATATGTGATTGTTGCCACCAGCTGCAAGCCATTTCGATTGAATCACAATAATAAATGAATTGGGTTTCCAGACATACCTGATTTTTGGTCTGAGTTGAAAAAGATCATGTGTCCTATACTGTATGCAAATCAACCCTCAAATGTTCATATTTTAGTACTAGCAGTTAAAAAAGCTCTTCCTAGTACTTTCAGTCACATTCTCTCATAAGATGCTTTATTTTTCTCTTTGAATCTATTCATTGTCATTGTCATTGAATAATTCTATTAAAAATACAAGGAAGCATGTCCCAGAATTGCCCACACACTTGATAAAAGCCTTAAAAATCTGAGAAGCCAGAAATTTACTTGTTGATTTTTCTAAGAATGGACCATAAGAATTATAAGAGTGTCATACTCATATGTCATAGACTAGCTGACTGCTGCCTATCTCTGTCAGGGACCCCTTAAGCAGAATAATCTTATATGCACTGAATACTGCTGCTACTATATATGAAGTATTCAGCACAAAACAATCTTGATCATGCATTGAAAAGTTACATTAGTCTGATGAAAGGTGATTACAAATTCGTCTGTAAGTGATCCCATTGTTGTTGAAGACAGAAGAGAGCGCCAAGTGTGAATAGATTGATTTATGCACAGCTGTAAACGTGCCAACAAGGTAAAACACTTGAGAAAGATCATGATTTATGCCAATGATTGTTCTGTGTAACTTCACCTCTATTGGTAGTATATATTTATGCCACAAACCGCATTGCCGCAGTTTTGTTGGAGTAGAGCAAAATGCACTCTTTATACCCAAAGCCATCTGGTTGTCCAAGGTGTGTTCTCCCCTCGGCTAAACTTGGGTGAGGTCATACAAATAGTGACAAGGTCGTTGGAAGCACAAAAGGTGGCGCCTTTAAAGTTATGTTGCAGAGCTGGGGAACAATGGTTGAGTTTAAATCACCATGGAACTGCTGCTCCAGTTCATTCAGAAGCAATTCAGGCAAAATTGTTTTGCCGCTGGCAAGGAAAGGGGGTGATCTGGCAGTTAATGTGGAGTTTTCGTGTTCAGTGTCAATTAGTGGCTTTAACCACCTTTCTACTATGGGTGTTTAACTAATATATTTGTTGTAGAAATCAGCACATGGGTGGTAATGTTCTAATGAAATGTTGGTTAGCACAGGTAATATACGAGAGCGGATAAAGACATTTTATGTATGCTATACTTAAAGAGAAAAGCCAGAATATTGTGTTTTGTCTGTAGACAGTTTCACCATGTTTGTAATTCAGTGGCAAACAGTGCTGATATTTTCCTGTGTTTTGCTTGTCCTACTGCTTTATTGCTCAGTACGAAAATTAAATTCTGTAAAAAAAATCAGTATTTTGATCTGACCAAAACAGCAATTAGGATATTTTCTCTTGTCAACAGTGTAATTACTTTCTCTAGCAAATATCAAACACATGTAGATATTTTGCATGTTGAACCCTTTTCAAGCCCAGTAGAAGTTCATTATGAAAAGAGGGAGGAACAAGCCCATTTTGGGGACAATCTGGTAGTTCATTAAACTTTTTGTCCTGGCAGAAATTCCTAAACAGCTTGATTGGTGCCATTGTTCTAAGCTCCTCCCGCCAACTGGTGTCTATTGTCTGGCCTTTCTCTCCAGTAATTGCCCTTCATCCTTGTCAATTACCCATTGTCTGCAAGTTTCCTTCAGGGACAAGGAGGAGATTTCACCACTGCCTTATCAGCTGTGATCATCAAGTAGTAGGGGTGCCAGAGAGAGGTATTGTTGTGAGAATAATAGGGTATGAACAACAACTGGCTTTATGTTGGTAGGTTGGCTTTGCTGTTGTGGTAGACTGGAGGCTACTACAGAGGCTAAAAGGGAATAGAATTTTGTACACCACATTCTGAGAAAATGTCGAGTTTGAAGCTATTCATTCTAGTTGTAGTTGTTTATTTGCAGAAGATACTTGGTAGAAAAGTCCGCAGCACTGGACTCTTGGAGATGGTGAAGTTTACTTTTGCCCAAATTACAAACTGTTTCCTACTACATGGAACGTGGTAGAATCATTTTCATACACAAAATTGGTCACTAAATGGTCTAAGTGCTACAAGAAGGCCTTAGATGTTCCACTTGTGTTATGTTTTAAACGGACCTAACTTTTCTGTGTAGCTTCGTTATTTCGAACCACATGTATAGGAGTGTAAGATACTTTTTCCCAGAAGATATTGCCATACATGTGGTTACACACTAAAAGAAAGAACTTTGGATGAATGTCAGACTGAAAAAAGGAGTATAACAGACTTCGCCCTAAACTGTTTTACAAGTTTCTTGCATTGCAATGTAATGTACGTACAGTATACGCTTGAATGGGCCGAAAAATCGTCCCAAAGAGAGCACAGAAGAACGGACAATTTAATGGACAACATAAGCGCTATTCATTCCCTCTGCGGGGGCAAGATATCCTGCAGTAATGCTGCGCTAACTCACCCAATCCCGATTCCTGACAGTTCTCATAACTCAAACCCCAGTGTCATGCGCAAGTGCCATCTTCCCTACTCCTGTGACATTTGTAGCACCAGGTGGTTTCTGATTAAGTTACTGCCTGCCTGACAAGTGACAAATAGCTGCGATGGCAGTGGTGGTATCGCCTTCCATCCCTGGCTGGGGAGAGGAAGAGAGGGCCTTAAATCAGCTGCGGACAAAAAAGGGGTACCGCTTATCTGTTGGGGCCAGAATTTCCCAAAATGACATTTAATCGTCTTGCAGCTTTGGTGATGAAGTCACCGCGGTGTCTTTTGAGGTGTGTTACGAGCGGGAGAGAAACCGGGAAAGGTCCAAATGGCCATCTTGGCCTTGCTGGTTGATTGTCAAGTCCGTGTGATAAATGTTGAAGAAGAACATATCAAGGGGAATGGTGGTAGGGCTCAAGGGCTGAATGGCTAGTGAGGTTCAGTCCTCCCATTGCATTGCAAAAGTTCTGAGGTACTAAAAACTGTTTGGGCAAGACAGGTTAGGATCAAGAAGTTTCTGCCATTTGCCAAATGTAAAGTTTGATTGTATTTGTGAAAAGTTCACTATGTTGTATAAACTGTAATAACAGTCATCTAAACTTTGGCAACACAACAGAAATTGGAAAAATATTCGAGGCTCCAAGGCTACATTTTATGACAGAACTTAAGATATCTGAATAAAGAGGTATGGATGTGCTCTTTATATTTGGAAGATGATTCTGCAAGTCTGGACCATCTATTGATGATTTGTAATATCCCTTGCTCCCTAGTTTGCTGAGGAATACTTATAGTGCTAACCTGTGTGAAGTGTGTGGTATATAATGCGTACACATGTGCTGAATAACAAAGGTTACCAAGTCCAGTCTGTACTTTTAGCACCACAGTTATGTGAATTGTTGAGGATTAGTTCCGCCAGTGATGACATTTCATCTATGGGAACAAGGTCGACTCAAGAAGCAATTAAAGTCTCAGGTTTTCACGGTGGCATTTCTCCAATGTGGCAGGACCAGTTTGTGGTCAATGCTAATGCTGTTACAAGTCATCTTCACCTAAAAGCCAGATAATGTTAGAAGTTGACATTACAATTATACAAGAATGTTAAACCTTTGTCTTGACATCAACAATGACAAGGTACAGGAAAAACTAACCAACAGACATAGATTGAACTTAGATTCTGTGAAGTTGGCTGCTTTATTGTAACATATAGATTTGATACGAGAAAGAAAACAGGTGATTTCAGCACATTTCGAGTGGTGGCTATCAAATACTCTTTTCATTCTAATGCCATGCCCGTACCTGTCTTCATTCCTTTGTTTCTTCCCAGTTAACCTCTAACTGTTGGACCATCTAACAAAGGATGTTGACTTTTGCTGATAAACTAGCAATATTTGAAGTCTAGCTCTTAGAGGTAGAAAGGAAGTGGTCTCGCAGTATTTACACGCGCAAACATCATTACAATCACAAGTACACTAATTAGCATGTGGCTAATGGCTTGGTCAGTATCTTTGTTTAAGTTTGAAAGAATGTCACTCATCCTGATGGTATATGAGGTGGAGAATCCCCTGCTCTGTTTGTATAGATAGTGTTTACACAATGTAAAAGGATATGTGTAGAAAAGTGCATTGTTGGACCTACTGGTTCCCCTCCATAGGTTTTCTATGGGCTGTGCCCTTTGTTGTGAGGCATTTGTGTAGAGCTGGTCATGCTGGGGTGTTTTACAGAAGTGTATAGGAATGAGAGCCTGGAAAGGTTAAAGTTCAGGTAGTCCAGCTTAGTAATCCGTTTTTGAAATGATGGTGTAAGACGAAGAGCTACTTGACTGAAAGGCCATATCAATTCATTCTCTTGGTTTCTGGATACCTTTTTTTTTGGTAAAATATCAGCAAGACGCCAAGATGAAAACTTGTAAAGATGTGAAGACATTCACTCCCTAAAACTGTGTGTACCTAAGTACAGACTTCCCTAACTCTGTTTTCGTGTTGATTATA
Source organism: Branchiostoma floridae (assembly GCF_000003815.2). NCBI lineage: Eukaryota > Metazoa > Chordata > Leptocardii > Amphioxiformes > Branchiostomatidae > Branchiostoma > Branchiostoma floridae. The sequence continues at coordinate 26,723,226 of NC_049981.1, forward strand.
TTATTTCATGTATACGAGAACCGACAAATTGAATTGAAAGAGCCTAAACCGCTACAGGAAGGAGTTAAAAAAGATGTTTTCTAAAATATTGTTATGCCAGTTTGTTAATTTCTTTGATGTACAGACTTTGTGAATGTATACGGTATATGTAGTAAGTTACTAAGTATATACTACAGTAGGGATTAGAGAAACTTCATCTAGAGTTTGGTTTTCTGAATTAAGAAAAGCCAAGTTGACTACGTGATTCAAAATATTATAGCTGTAGTAATGATGTTATTCTGTCAGTAGCAGTGTATTTGTAAATTCTCTTAAAAGCGTTACAGTTGTGTCCTGTGCTTCCGGAAGTTTCTTATGAATCCATCCTCTGTTGAGTAATTGCATGAGTCTGATGTTTCCTCTTGTTTTGTCTACACCTTTGTCAGTTTCAGGTAGTGCGCTGAACTGTTCCCTCAAACCGCACAATGCAATTTGCCCTACAAAGTTGTTTGTCCAATTGTTTATGTCAAGGCAGCCATAGACAGTCAGAGGAAGCTTCTAATTTCAGCATAGAGTTCACATGTCAATAGCGGTATATTGTGGCATTGCTACTTCCGGAGATGTCTGTGCTTTGTTTGACAGAGCTTACGGTCTTCCCAGAATTCACTCTACAAGCCCAGCTTTCCATGTTCTATTCTTCTCTACCTGTCAATCAGACTGTGGTCTGTATATAGAAGGGCTCTCAAATGGCCGATCTAAGGCAGATAAGAAAATCTTCAAGATGTAAGTTAGGTAGGTCAACAGTAGTCTTCAGATTTAGAAGAAGACATGTTTTTATGCCGATCTCTGCTGGGGCAGAAATTTTTGTTCGGCAACATGGGAAAAGTTTTGAGTGGGCTTTTTCTGTGGGTTGGAGGTCTGCAATGTTTAGATGACCCAGAATCAGAGGTTTGGAATTTGGGGTTTATTTTACTGAGGCTCAGAGCCCAGGGTGTATGGATGCCATCCATTTTGGTTCTTTTCAAGCAGTGTGACAAGGCAAGGTCAATGTGGGGGGACTTGGCTGTCTAGAGTTTCAGGGAGGGCACATTGTTCTCCACCAGTGTTGGTCTGTGAACTATTGTGTGGTAATGGATTGAGACTGGTTAAAACGTGTTCCCAAGGGACCAAAGTACTGTTTTTGTGTCTGTCTGTCTGTATGTGTGTCTATGTGTATTTGCCAGTCGGCAAATGCCAATGCAGCTTTTGTTATACAGTATCAGTACTACTATTTTTTGTCTGTTGGACTGAAATGGTCTCTTAGCAGAAGGAGTAAGGGGGTGAAGGCTGCCTTTATGATTGCATTGTGATACAAAGACACACAAACACATGTATGCAAAAAACAGACTGTCAAAATGGATGCTTTACTCCCTTTTGTCTGGAGTTCAGAGACTGTCACCAGCATTTTTAATTTACCAAGATTGAATAATGACAAGTGTTTCCTATGTTTTACCTTTATATTTATCATGCCCTACTGTGCTGTGTGATAAAAAAAACCTACTGCCATGCTCAGCCAACTTCCAGAAAGTTTGAAAATGATATCATAAGTATGTGCTTACCTTGACCAAGTGGCTTGCATTCGATAAATTGTCTGCTACTGGTAGATAGATCATTGAATCATTTAAAGGCTATGAAATTTGAAAGGAATTGAAAGACGCACAATAGACACAAAAATGTATGTATAAAACAGTACAACACAGAAGTTGTCTCTCACAGTAGAATTTTAGAAAAAATCTTCTTTATGTGTATTGCCTGACCTATCATCTGTTTTAGGATCTTTTTCACCATTTTTTCATTACAATTTCTTGGATACTGAAAACTTATTTCTAACAGAGTTCACTGGGTTCTTGTGAACTGTCCTTGCTTACTTCTAGAAATGTTTGTAAACATAACGTGGAACGGAAATTTCCAAGGATATCCTTGGAGTATGAGAAGATCCGAGTCTTGTTTCTCCTTGACTTCACAGTTATAGACGAATAAAGAATGTCTGGTTCCTCATCTGAAGATAAAATGTCTGTACTGTCAATCATTTCCACACCTGTGACTGTAAAAACAGGTGGATGTTATTGTTTATCCTGCTAAATGTGCTTGAGAAAAGATAAGTCACTATGTAGTGGAGTGTGGCATTGAAACGTTGAACGTGTATCTGAATCTGAATTGGTCATCCGGTATAACCGCCATTTGATGTAACACACCCGATTCGTATGCACGCGGCGGCCGCTGGTTCAATCGCACAGTACGACTTGTCACACCTAAGCCATTCATATATCTAAGCCTAACTGCTGTTTGAAGCTATCTAAAGAACACGCCTCTACTGTACATTTATGTGTGTGTCAGAACAACAGGAATTAGCTTACAATATGCACACCAGTTGTACTTTAAAGCTTTCTCTGGGTTTAAGATACCTGCCTGCAACTACACTTTGGAGAAAGAAATAAGTAAACTGTAAAGATTGCAAAATATGACAAGAAAACCATTTGCAATTTGACAAGCTAACACTAAAGAATACTGGCTAACATATTAAAGAAAAAAGAATTTGAGAAAAGCAAAGCCTTTCCCAGCAAGGACTTTGATGGTTCCTTCAGACCATTCAAGTATATAGAGACCACGAAATAGATCAATAACACCTTGTTTTGAAACATGAAATCTTTTAGATGGAGTCAAGATTAGGAAGCAGGTAGAATTACACTGAACCCCCATTTATTTGAACCTCAAGCCCATTTGTATGAACCTCAAGGCTTGAAGTTTGAGGTAAAAGCTTTGGAAAATATCTTAAGGTTCTAGTTTGTTCCTTCACCAGCAATTTCTGTAAGTCCCATGCACAACATACCATTTGGATGAAGATAGAAGTACCATCCAGTACCTTCGCTCTCACAAGTCCTGCTCCATATCACATAATGTCTCTGACATTTCCCTGAAGCTAGGCTGAGTCAGAGGATCGTTTGAGTTTTAATTTGTAGTTTGACTTATCACTTGTGAATACATTCTGGCACGGCATATATATATATATATATATATATATATGTCGGGCCAGAATGTGTTCACAAGTGATAAGTCAAACTACAAATTAAAACTCAAACGATCCTCTGACTCAGCCTAGCTTCAGGGAAATGTCAGAGACATTATGTAGA